>NW_001865062.1:437253-499967 GCF_000002865.3 Monosiga brevicollis MX1
TGCTTTGCAATAGCTTCAAGCTCTGGGTGCGCTATCTGCGTGAGCGTAAGGCCCTGGTCGCTACCGTGGCTCCCACCGACCCAGCACGCCGAGCTACCTACGACACTTTCCGCCGCGCCATGGTTTTCATGCACAAGGTAGTCCGCCGTCTGCTTTGCCCCCCTTTCAGCCGTGTTGAATCCCTCCACGCAACTCGCTCGTTTTTTTTTCATTCCTTTCTGTTTTGGCGATGGCAACTTTCTGGTGGATGTAAACTTGTCAGATGCCGCGCATCTGGATCGAGTACCTCGAACTCATGATGGAGTCGGGCCTCATCACGGAAACGCGTCGCACCTTTGACGAATGTCTTCGAGCTTTGCCCATCACTCAACACCACCGCATCTGGCCCCTCTACCTCAAGGTTTGGCAATCAATCCCTCACGACCGGCTCATGCTTCTTTCAACCCGCCCTCCAATTCGCTCGTTTGGCCCCGGCACGATGCTTTCTCAGTACCACTCCTCCATTTCGCCCCATGCTTTTATATGGCAGTTTGTGCGACAACCTCACATTCCCACCGAGACTGCGTGCCGCGTGTATCGCCGCTACCTCATGGTTGGTGCCAGACGCCCGTGTGCTCCAACGTCTTGAAGCATAAACCAGGGACAAAGGCACGTCGGATTGTCATTTTCGGTGTGGCTCCTCGTGCCTGTGCTTTCTCTAGATTGAGCCAAATGACGCCGAGGAGTTTGTCGACTATCTCGTCTCCGCCAAGCGCTACGAAGAGGCTGCTGCCATTTTGATTGAGGTGCGTAAACCAACACGTTGGCACTTGAAGTGGATTGACTACCTTGTGTTAAGCATGCTGGCCCGTGTTTCCCTTTTGTGTCATGCACACGCAAAGACGCATGAACCACTTGGCTGGGCCGGGGCTCTCACAACATGCGACTTCTCCTTTGTTTCACACGTCCCACTCAGGTGCTCAACAAGGAGAAATACGTGAGCAAGCAGGGTAAATCACACCACCAGCTCTGGCTGGAGCTCTGTCAGCTCGTCAGTGAGCACCCCGATGGTGTTCGCAACATCAAGGTACGGCACGCACAATCTTGGTTCTCTGCACCCACACTGCGCCAGCCCGCCTCCCTTGGCAGCCGCTTGCACCTGCCCAAGTACAGCATGTGCCGTCGTTGCACCTCACCCCCAGATCTGTGCAGGTCGAGCCAATCATTCGCGGTGGCTTGCGCAAGTTCTCAGACATGATTGGCCAGTTGTGGTGCGCGCTGGCGGCGTATCATATCCGCCGTGGCAGCTTCGAGAAGGTGGGCCTTGTCGCACCAACACAAACTTGCACATGTCTGATTTTTAGTCAACGGCTGCCCTACCCAGTTATGCCTGCTTTCCCTGGTCCTTGAACAAATATTCACCTGGGGCACTCTCCGTCTGCCGTCAGGCCCGGGACATCTACGAAGAGGCTATTCAGACCGTGCAGACCGTGCGCGATTTCAGTCAGGTCTTCGAAGCCTATGCTGAATTCGAGGAGCAGTCTCTCACTGCCCTCATGGAGCAAATGGGCGAAGAGGGTCTTGATGGTACGTCCTCTTTACCGCTGCTGGTTGCGTTGAGCCTTTGCGTAACAGCCTTAGATGACATAAGCAGCGTCAAATGGGGCTCATTCGTCCCGTTGCCCCTCCTGCCTCAATACTTGCAAACTTGTTGTCGTTCCACCCACATTTAGGTAACGAGGAGGTCGAGTGGCGCATGGCGCGCTACGAACAGCTCATGGAGCGCCGACCCCTGTTGCTGAGCAGTGTTCTGCTGCGCCAAAACCCCCACAATGTGGACGAGTGGCACAAGCGCGTTGCCCTCTTCTCCAGTCAGCCCTCCGAAATGATCCTGACGTATCGCGATGCCGTCAAGACGGTCGATCCCAGCAAGGCCACTGGTTCGTTCGTTCTGCATTGGCAATTGTCATACATTATGGTAACACATGGCGTGCATACGCACACGATTGGGCGGCGCCGTCACTAATTACCGCATCTCTGTATGCAGGCAAGGTGCACACGCTGTGGGTCGAGTTTGCCCGCCTGTACGAGGCCACTTCGCTTGAGGAGGCGCGCAAGGTGTACGAGCGGGGTGTTCAGGAGCCCTTTCGCAAAGTATGTTGGCTCGATATACGTGTCACTCCTGTCGCACGGTCCATCCACTGCGTTGTGTGGCCAGGCAAACTCGTTCGGCCGCGCTAACTCTTGAATACGTGCATGGGACTGGCTCCTTTCCACGTCGCATAGGTCGACGATTTGGCAGAGCTGTGGTGTCAGTATGCCGAGATGGAGCTGCGCCACAAGAATTTTCAGCGTGCTGTCAATGTCCTTCGTCGAGCAACAGCAATGCCGTCCAAGAAGCAGCTGGTGGATGAGTCTGGTCGACCCTCGGTCCAGGCTCGTGTGCACAAGAGCTTGAAGCTGTGGTCAATGTATGCCGACCTTGAGGAGTCTATCGGCACACTCGAGGGCACCAAAGCCGTGTACAACCGCATGCTCGAGCTCCGCGTGGCCACACCACAGGTTATCATCAACTTTGCAACCTTTTTGGAAGAAAACAAATACTTTGAGGAGGCGTTCACGGCCTACGAGCGCGGCGTAGCCCTCTTCAAGTGGCCCATCGTTTTTGAAATCTGGAACACCTATCTTGCCAAGTTCATCAAGCGCTACGTGAGTCAACTCCACCTTGTCCAGGCCTTGACGCAACAACAATCGTGCCCCCTCATCATATACAGCGCCAGACCATACCTCTGTCTGCTTGGACTCACTCAATTTGTTCGTACCCCCCTGGTATCCCGTTTCAAAATTGGTCAGGGCGGCGATAAGCTCGAGCGCACTCGTGAACTTTTTGAGCAATGCCTTGAGAATATTCCTGCCAAATTTGCCAAGGTCATCTATCTCATGTATGCAGACTTTGAGGAGGTACGTTATTCAGGCGACCCTCGCCCATCCATGTTGTCGGCTGTTGTGAGGCACCACGCTCGGAACGCTTTGTGCTGATTCCAAACCCTGGCGATGGCCTGTCACCCCTATCGGATAGAAATATGGATTGGGCCGTCATGCAATGGCCGTGTATCAGCGAGCTACACAAAAGGTCCCCAGCGAGGACCGCTTCGAGATGTGGCAGCTGTACATCAAGCGTGCTGCGGCCCTTTTTGGCGTGGTCTACACCCGCGAGCTTTTCGTTGCCGCGCTTGAAGACACTCTTTTGTCTGGTTTGTTGCGCCGTTCACAGTCGCTGCCTGCGTGTGATGCGAAAGATCCAGAACTGCGCATCGTTTGCTTTCTGACTAATTTTTTTGGGTGGCCTGTGCGGGCTCTACGTTTGTCGGGCGCGGTCTTAGACAAGGACATGCAAGCCATGGCCATGGACTTTGCTTCTCTGGAGACCAAGCTCGGCGAGGTGGATCGCGCACGCGCCATTTACTCACACACTTCACAGTACTGTGAGCCCAAGTCCGCCAAGAAGTTTTGGGACGCTTGGGAAGACTTTGAGGTAGGCTGCCTTGTCAATGGACTGATCTGTCCCGTTGAGCACCAAGCATTCTGAGGCGGCTACATGAGTTAATTTTGCCCTGTGAGCAATCGCGTCATGCATCTCACTTCACTCGCGCCCGCTTAGGTCCGCCACGGAAATGAGGACACCTACCGCGAAATGCTGCGCATCAAGCGCTCGGTCGCCGCTCAGAGCAACACGTCTTCCAACGTCAACGTGTTTCGTGCAGCGGAGGAGGCTGCCCGTGCCTTGCGGGATGGTGGCAACGCGATGGCGGCCGCCGAATCGGAAGCAGCTGCCCGTGCTGCTCCCCAGCAAACGGCCTTTGTCAAGGTAGGCTACCGGCTGCAATTTTGGTCTAGGGCTGTCCCTCTGTTCGCCACCAGGCTCATTCTTGCATCGGTCTGATCTCCATCAGGCTGGTGGTGCGCCGGCGGGCAACCGTGACGAGATCGACCTTGACGACGACGACGACGACGACGAAGAAGAAGATGGAAATGCAACCGAGACTGCTACCAATAGTATGTATTGCAGTTCTTTGTCAGCGCCAAGCCCGATTGGTCCTTTTTGCTATGTATGTATCGCTCACGATTGGCCTTGCGTGTGTCATGACGCCATTCTCAGATGTCGACATTGAGGAGAAGGCTGTGCCCGACGAGGTTTTTGGTGGCATCGGCGCCAAAGCTCTGTTGAGTCAAAAGTCGGCCTAAAGCTGACAGCATGTTGCCCTTTGCTTGCTTGTCTATTCGCGAGAATCGATTGCGCTGCAACACAAACACAACACTTCAATCTTTCGGGACACGGCACGGCGTGGGCTGTGATACCAAGTCAGATCGAGACCGGAGACGACGCCAATGTTTTTAATTGGCGGCGCATGCACACGGCATGCTTGCGCATTAATCGATCGAGTCAGAGGGATGGTGTTTGCGTCATGAGCAGGGTGTTTGTTTGTTTGTGAGAGAAGGTTTTTGTTTTTGTTTTTTGAATTGAGCTTTGAAGTAGCAGTCATCAATCCCAAAGTTTGATTGCGAGTCACTCAGAGAGCGAAAACACCTTGCATTCCTCTGACCTGTCCTTGATACGC
Source organism: Monosiga brevicollis MX1 (assembly GCF_000002865.3). Lineage (NCBI taxonomy): Eukaryota > Choanoflagellata > Craspedida > Salpingoecidae > Monosiga > Monosiga brevicollis. The sequence goes on from NW_001865062.1 coordinate 441,852, forward strand.
GAGGCAGAGAGTGCTATGCATTTGTCCGCTCACCCCTTCTCTTCCTACACATGCTTAGAGCTGGGGCCACTTAGTGAAGGTGGCTTAATCCAAGCCTGAACTGCTTTTGGAGGCGTGCGCATTCGAATTGCGCACGCTCTTCAACGTCAAACACTCAAGCCGCTGTCTTGCCGTCTTTCTTCGAACCAGCCTGCTCCGTAGCTTGCTGCTGCTGCTGCTGCTGCTGCTGTTGTTGCTGCTGCTGTTGCCCTTGGTTCTGGTGGTGCCGCGAATGATGGCGATGATGATGATTTCCTTGCTGGTGGTGACCCTGCCGGTGATGCTGGCGGTGGTGGCCATGGCCGTGGCCGTGCTGTTGGCCGTGCTGTTGGCCATGTCCTTGCTGCATCTGCCCCGAGGGCAGCATATGCACAGGTACACCGTGCATGGGAGAGTTGGGCCCACTTGTCGGGGAGGACACTGCGGGTTGGCCTGGTTGGCCATGCAGAGTCATGTCGGCCATTTGTGCGTTAAGCATGTGGGCCGCCATAGCTTGAGGCGGGTAGCGATAGCCTTGAGGCACCATGCCTTGCTGTCCTGGTTGCTGGCCCTGCTGCTGGTGCTGGAATTGCTGTTGTTGTTGTTGCTGCTGCATCTGCGTCCAAAACATTTGCTGCGCGTCTATTGATGTGGATCACAGCGAATGGACATGCAGAGTTGAGCGGTTCACTTGCGAAGCCCACTTTCAAGTATCACTTGATCAGACGTACACATTTGCGGGGTCATGTAGTATTGGGGTGGCATGTACATGGCGCCTAAGGTGGGCCGACGGATCAGCCAGGCAGTGCAGAGGAGGAAGGTGAGCTAGTCGAGGGCCACACATGTCTTTGGAATCGGGCCAGTGGTCCCAGCATGCTTCCAGCCACGTACCACCAGGCATCTGTGCTCCCTCCATACCGGGCATGGGGCCAGAGGGCTGGCCATAATAGTATGGAGAGGCCATGCCAAAGCTAGGGTCGTAAAAGCCTTGTGGCTGCGTATTGGTGTGTCATTGTGCGCGTCATTGTGCGCGTGAGGTGTGTACCCTGATCTGACACAGAGCTGGAAAGAACACTTTGAGAGCCGGGTGGCGTGAATGCAAGTACGTACGGCTGGAGCGCCGGCGTTGGGACGCATGCCAAAGGAAGACATATTCTGAAGCTCCTCCTTTGTGCGGTAGGCCGAATACTGCACCTTGCCACCGCCCACCTCGAGCATGTTGCCAGCGGCCAAGGCATGCGCACGGTCCTCAGGGTTTTCAAATACCACAAAGGCTAATGTTACAACGAGTTGGTTGATGTGAGTGGGGCGTCAGCTCAACACAGCAAGCAAGATGATGCAGAGGAACATGAAGGAGTAAGACCTTCACATTTGAAACAGGGCTTGAAACATACCAAAGCCACGCGTGTCACCGTTGGCAGAGCGAGGAATTGTGACGCGCGAAACCGGGCCAAACACGCCAAATGCCTCTGAAAGGTCGCTGTCCTGAACATCTTCATAGATGTTGCGCACATACAGCGTGGCATCCTTCAAAAGAGAATGAAGCAAAGCAAGCCATCCATCAGATGGAGACGAGACAACAAACGCGCATCATGCGTCTGCCGTTTACGGCCACGGCCATGCAATGACGATTGAAAAAAAAAAAAAAAAAAAAAAAAAAAAAAAAAAAAAAAAAAAAAAAAAAAGGTGGGAGAGACAGTGAGAAGCAAGCACAAACCTTGGTCTCTTCGACTTGGCGTGCTGAGGTGGGACCGCTGGATTGGGTTGCAGGGTTGCGAGCTTGGAGCTGGGCAACGGTGATACGCTGGCGCTCGAAAGAGCCGCCGTTGAGCTTCTCGACGGCACGCAGAACGGCCTGCTCATCTTCCATGGTCACAAAAGCGACAGGGTTGCGATCCTTGTCCTTGGGGTACAACTTGACGGAGATGACGGAGCCAAAAGGTGAGAGTAGATCAATGAGCTGCTTGTCTGTCACTTCGTGGGGCAGACCGGCCAGATACACGGTGCGCTTGCGCGACTCCTCCTTGAGCTGTGCACCCGTTTGATAACGCTCCAATCGAATGTTCTTGCCGTTGACGACGACACCTTCTAGTTCGTCGAGAGCTACAGAATGTTTGGGGTGTCAGCTAATAAGCATTGGCGGGAGAGCGAGGCTGGGATCATGAGTATGCAACAAGTTCAAAAAAGGCTTACCACGCTGCGCCAACTGCGGGTCATCGTAGTGCACGATTGCAAAGCCACGGCTCTTGCCCTCGGCAGTCGTCATCACCTTGGCCGAGGATGGTGCACCAATGCTGGCAAAAGTATCAAAGATGGTCTTTGGTGTGTGCACGCAACAAGGGGCATGAGCGTGCAGGGCTTGCACAAACTACGTGTCGTTTTTTGCTGGGCAGGGCAAGGGAGCCAAACCTTATTGTCCACGTCTTCGGCCAGGTTCTTGACAAAAAGAGTGCCGGAGCTGGCAGCAGACGAGGCGGGCTGGGAGGGGGTGAAGGAGAGGGAGATTCCCTTGTCATCGTTCCCACCAGTGAGATCCATGCCATCCAGCACCTTGATCGCTTCAATGGCTGCAGGATGGCAGCACGGCATATGGTAGGTGAGTTTGATGCGGTGTGCGGTGCCCCCCCCTGTGGGAAGCGATTGGCATGGTGTCGGACTACTAGCAATCGCTTTTCTATGTCTTGTCTCCCCCTGCTATTCAGTCTGAGCGAGTTACAAGCAGTCACCCCAGGGCGAGCTGGAAGAGGCGTTGGGAATAACGAGACAGCTCTTTCGTATTGCCTCAGTCGCTGACCCTCGCCAAGCACATGTCAAGGGTATGCGCACCTGAATCAACATCTTCGAAATTGACGTAACCGTGACCCAACGGCTTGTTCGAAATGGAGTCACGGATGATGTGGATGCTCTTGAAGTCACCGATGGCACCAAAGAGCTCAGCAAGCTGGCTCTCCGTGGCCGTCTCGGGCAGGTGATCAATCCTCAGCGAAGCGCTGGGTTCATTGACGTCGCTGGTAGCCATGGCGTGAAGTTGTCTTCTGCAAAAAAAACAAGCGTCCGTCTGCATGACCAAACTTCAATGAGCTGCGCACAGTGTCTCATGCATCTGGACCCAGCTTCCTTGCTGACTCCTGTCAGAGATACCGTCTCAAATCCACGCTCTATCAAATCGCATCATCACTTCAGGCAGCACGACCCCAGAAGGACGGGGACGCGCCTTCACACGCACACGCACGCGCTTCAAATGCTTTTTCTTGCCACACCTCACTCACTGACCTGAAGGTGTAAAGTGCGACACATCACACAACATCACACACACACACACTCTCTCTCTCTCTTGATTTTCTTTGTGTGTGTGTGTGTGTGTGTGTGTGTGTGTGTGTTCATTGAGAAAGGAAAGAGGGGAAGACAGAGCGGGCAAGGACGGAGGTGTGGCTGGATGGAAGGCAGTCAAAGCAGGTGTGTGTGTGTGTGGGGGGGTCTTCAGAGGACAATGACGGTTGCTCTGATCTGATTTCAAGCCAGTGTCTAACCTTTTTTTTTTTTTTTGTTCCCATCTGGGTGTATGAATTAGCAACACTAACGTACAACACGAGGGACGAGACGGGTTTGGCAGCAAGCACGGTACAAGGGTGCATGTCGTCGGCTCTTTAATGCAGATGTAAGGCAAAGCGAAACTGCAAGTCACAGTACAAGCCCCGGGGGCTCTCAGTGCTATTGACAAATGGGAACCAAAAGGGATAGTTTCTACCAAGATGCGGAAAGTCAACCAGAGTGAGCCATGGAACCACCAAACAGCAGTGAGCCCGCCAGCCCTGCACCCCGTTTATTTATCCATTCCTCCAAGTCTGGCATGCGTCGCTCGTGATACCCCCTCTTCACGAAAGCGGTGCCCCGAAAAAAAGACATACGTATTCCATGGGTTGGCCAAAAGAAGAAAGTTGGCGCCCAAGCTCAGGTCAGGAGAATCCACCAACGGCGTAGGAAATGGAGTTGCGCCACCCCAGCTTACAATGGGCGCATCCACCGTTTCAATGAACATGCGCACGCTCTCTAAATCAAACACAAGGCGAATAAATGAAAGCCGTCGTCCGCCATAGCCAGCTGAGCCCGAGACATGGACGAACCTTGGGCACTCTGATAGGTCACGCCAGAGAGCACAGCTTGCAGGCCACGGCCGCCGCCCATGGCCACATCGGTTACATCCACCAGCTGACCAAGTTTGTCCATGACCCAGATGTCGCTGCCAGTCGGCACATCGTTGCCCGTGGGATCAAAACCAAAATAAAGGGCTTCGGGATAACGGGTTGACGTCTTGTTGAAAAGCAGTACCCTCGACGTCAGTACGCCATTTCGAGACGCGTTGTACACGATCCAGGCGGAGCTGGGCGCACCAAAGGCCGTATGCAGCTCCTCGGCAAAAGTTGTCTAACAATGGCCCAAGAATCCCCGTCAAAACTTTTTGAAAAAAAAAAAGAAGAGAGGAAAAAAAAAAAAGAGAAAGGCCCCAGCAAGCGCGCCTCTCCTTTGAGTCCGCTTTGCGCTGGCTTCAATCACGAGTTGCAACAAAAGCAACATTTGCAAACACACCTGTACAATGACAGCGCTTTGCTCGGCGTTATACAAAATCTTTTGCAGATTGGGAGAAGCCTTTTGCGAGACACAACCTTGGCTTTCATTGCAGCCCGGCTTGCCGTATTCATTTTCGCCTCCCGTTCCCGCGCGCAGGTACGAATCTCGCAGCTCTGAGGCAAAGTCATCGTCCGTCAAGGTTTGGTACAAAAGTGTGCCCAATTGATGTTGATCGTCCGCAAAGGTCGTGCCCGTTGTCTCGTCCAACAAGGCCACGAGGGCACCGTTAGCAGCGCTAAAGCGCATGGTCAACCAGCCGCCAACCTTGCTGAGCGACAGGTTTGCCACGGGCGAAAATCCCGCCAAGCTGGGCGCCTGCGCAGGCACGGCCCTCAGCTCCTCGCGGAACGCTGCCTCGACCGGGGATCCTTGCAGCGCAGCTAGGGGCAAGTCGAAACCGAATTTACGCTGCTCGGTCCAACTGCTGGCCAGGGTGGTGTAGTACGAGTTATTGCCAGCCAGTATGTCGGCGTGGAATTCGGCGTTGGAATATCCGTGGTCCTGGTACGGCCCATAAGACTGCACGTGGAGACCCCACGTGTGCTCACTGTTCTTGATGGCCAGACGCAAAAAGTCGTACAGCTTGGCATCGGTTGAGTAGTCACACGTTTGCGCACGCTCACAAAATGCTGCAAGCATAGCCGGGACCCTGCCAGATGAGGCTCTTTCTTCTCAAACTTACCCATGTCAAGGAAGGCAAGCAAAAACAAAGCAAACACGAGCTCACCTTGTACTCGATGAATGGCACGCATCTCAGCCGTCTTGATGGGGTCTGAAGGCACGCCCATAAGCCAAGTATCTGTCAGGTCCTGCGTGATGACAGGCAGATTGTCACGGTGCTTGTCGAGGACGTCAATGTATGCGTCGAGTGTGGAAGATACAATCTACATGTCAGCAACAAGAAAAGAGCAAAGCGTTAGCTGAAGAAGCAAAGCAGCGCAAGGCCGGCGCCAGTTTTTGACGCTTTCTTCTTTGAGTTGCTCAGCACCACACACACATATGCAACGCACCTCGGCGCCTGGAAAGATGGCAGCAATTTCAGCCCAGTTGCTCTCCACCTCTAGGGTACTCATGGGTGGACCCGCGTTGTCCCCGCGCCAAGCATAGATGATGGCCTATTGATGGTCAAGACGATGATGGGTACAGCAGTCATAAGACTTTGTCATGCCACAGTCACGTATCGTTTTATCTCCACGGGTCCGCGCAGCTTTCTGCGGTTGCCAAGTCGAAGTTCAAAAGAGGAAAACAGATTGCTTGTCCAGACACACCTCATCAAGCCCGGGAACGACAACATAGTCTCGAGCAGGCGAACTGTCCCCCGCCGAGGGTAGTTGCCCATAATCGTAAGCGTGCCAGAGGGCGATGATCTCGGTTTCAGTGGCCACATCACGCCACAGAAAAGCCGGAGGCACGTTGACTGTGGTGTAATACGCAAACAGATTAGAGAACCGCAGGTTAAAGCCTCATATCACACGCGACAGATGAGGGAACAGGCAGGCTTAGGTCCGATTGCTCACCGGGGAATACGCGGCTGTTGCTGCCCTCGCTCACGCCCTTGAGACCATTAGCCGCGAAGACAGGGATCAAGCTTCGAGTCATGCCTGGGACATCTCGCTGGGAATAAACCGTCTTGTGACTCTGATTGTAAAGGGTGCCCCGGGGGCAGAGGTGGGATGAGAAGAGGAAGCGCAGGAATGACCTGCTGCCTCTGGCCCCACAGCGTTTTATATTTTGGTGAGGAGCAGGGGGAGGGGAGGGGAAGCCGGGGTCAATGCCGCCATACCACGTTGAAGCGATCGTCCAGGTCGTGGGTCATGCGAATGGCAAATGTCAGCATCTCAGGGGTCAGGAGGGCCGTTTCCAGGTTGTGCGGCAGAGCGTGCCAGTAAATGTAGCCGGCGCGGATGGCGTTTTCCACCAATGTCTTGTTGGCTTCACTGGGGCAATGCAGCCCAGCATTGGCCGGACAATCAAAGTAAAGGGAAATCTGCAACGTATCAGGCAAGGCGCAAGGTCAGCATGCAGACAGAGCATGGTTGAGGCGTGATGGGTGGGTTTAAGCAAAGTTGTCACGAGCAAAAATGGAAACCGGCGCACAGACCAGGTAGCTGTGGGTGAGCCAGCGCAACTGGGCCGAGCTGTTGGACTGAGCAAGCGCGGCGCCAACTTGTGCAGCACGAGGAAAGTAGGTATCAAAGTATTCGTTCACAATGTTAACCGTCAGATCAGCATAACCTATGAAGGGGACGGCGGGTGGAGCCGAGCTCAGTAAGCATGACGACACAAGCTCACGCAGCGGATAAACGAGTAGCAAACGTTGGCTGAACCGACCAGCATCAAAGTGGTTTGATTGGACCACATGAACCTTGCGAATGGTAACGGCATCGCCTGGGTAGAAGCACGAGGGGGCATCCTTCTCTGCAGCATCCATAAAGGCCCACTCGAGCTCAGAGTGCGCCCCAAGGGGCGACAGAGGCGCCCGGGCCGGGTCGTAGCAGCAGCCGCGCTGCTCACACAACTGAACCGTAATCCCAGCATAACCACAGTCTGCCCGCGTGGACACGCTACTGCACGTCGCCAGTGGCCGAGCCCCAGCCCTCCAGCCCGGCAGTCCCACCACCATCACCACCACCGCCATCGTCACGACTGTCGCGCGTGCCATTCTGATGGTCACAGAGCACAACAGTAAACTACAACACCACAACAGTCATCTACAACACCCGTCTCTCCCTCTCTCTCTCCCTCTCTCTCTCTCTCTGAAAATTTTGACGAAATTTTTTCACGAGAGAGAGAGAGAGAGAGAAAGACGGAGTGTGTGTGTGTGTGTGTCTCGGCGGGCGAAGACGACCAGGTCCATTCATTGGCCCCTGAAGAAGAGGGTTGGCATCGGGTGTGGGTCATTGGGGCAGCTCGGTGGTGGCAAGGCTCTGCTGCACTGTGGCAAAAATGGATTTGGAGGCGTTGCTGCAGGACGAGGAGGAGCTGGAGGCACAGCGCGAAGCGCAGGCAGAAGCTGAACGGGCTGCGCAGCAAGCTCAGCAACCAAGTCATCGCTTTGGCCACGGCCATGGTTATGGCCATGGGCACGGCGTGCGCTTGACAGCACAAGGTCATGCAGTGCCACGTCCGGCCATGCGCGCGCCTACCTACGCCCACCAGCTCCAAGATGCCTACGACGACCTTCTCAAACGTCATGCCACGTGAGTTGCAGCATCAGTTGGGGGGGGTCTTTGATCATCTCACAACTTGCACTCAACATCGGGCCTCCCTCATCCGTCGCAACACCGCCATAATAGAGCCGAGGGCACCATCGAAACGCTCAAGCTTGTGCAGGGAAATGGGACCGGCTTTGATGATAGCGATGTCGAGGATGATGCCATCAATCGCTCGCAATATGAATATGATCTCGAGCAAGCCCGAGCCGCCACCCGCCGAGCGCAACTCGAAGCGACGCGCGCCCGAGGTACAGGCGTGGTGATCCGCTTTGCTTCATTATATGCGTAGCCGACCCTTGGGCTTTGATAGATCTCAAATGATTGACAACAGCTCTTCCATCTCCCCTTTGTTCGTGCTGCCTTCCAAGCTCATTCACTGACTCTCTTGCTTGATAGAGAACATGCTACACATGGAGAACGAACTCAATGCTTGCCGCCGTGAGCTGCAAGCCCAAGCCCAAACCCACGAAGCCAATCACCAAGCGCGTGGGGAGCTGGAAAACCAGCTCGCGGCCACCGAGGATCGGCTCGAACGCTGCATACAGGAAAACGACCTCTTGGTCCAGGACTACAATGCCCTGGCAGACAGCTACAATCAGCTCCGTGAAGAAATGGCAAGCCACGAGCAAGACGACAGCGCACGCACGCAACGCATGCAAGAGGAAATCGACTATTGGCGTTCCCAATGCCACCAGCAGGAAGATAGCCGCGTTCACTTGGCAACAAAGCCCACGACGATCGGCCAGGACCTTCAGCTAACGCCCCAGGACCGTCAGCTACCGCCCCATCGGCCCACTAGTGCCGCGCAACGGGCCCGGGATGAACTCTCAGGTAGCATCGCCGCTGAGTCCGACCCAAGGAATTTACCCACAACGGCCACTGGTGCTATCGATTTGATGGCACTGCGCTTCGACCTGGGCCAGCTGCTCCAGCAACTTCACGAGGTCGTTTCCGAGGCATTTTTGGCCCGCCAGTCGCTCGATCGGTTGACCAGCCTCAGCAACTCACCCCATGCTCAAGATCGCGTGTCCCTTGATCAAGATATCGTTGAAGTCCAAGACCAAATTCGTGAGCTGCGACAGCGTTACGATCACTTTTGCAAACAACACCAACAGCACGTGTTGCGCTTCCCTGATCTTACAGCCGTGCCAAGCGAATGGCTACGGCCACCCACCTTTCCGGCCCTTCCGATTGACCCACGCTCCAGTGCCCGCCAAGCCGGCCATGCCGCCATGGCCACGCAGCGTGCTACCCAAGCCGAACGCCGTGAAGCTCTTCGCCCCGTGCTCGAGACACCCACCTCCGAATCCCCGCCAACGCCACCCGTAGATGATACGGCCACAGCAGCCACCCAACCTGCCACTAGCATCAGTGCGAGCCACACCGTCTCACGCAGAGAAGCAACGACCCTATCAAGAGCATCGGCCGATGAACAAAGTCAGCAGGCCCACAAGCCAAGTGCGCGCTCACTCCGACCGGTATCGCTGAGCGAGCTCGAAGCCACAAGTCCGACTGCATCAGAGGTCGAGGTTGAGCCTCTCCGGCAAAGCGCGATCAGCGACGATGCAATGCAGTCCCCACTGCGACACAGCATTCTGAAGACGTCGCGCGAGCAACGGGGTTCGCTGGTTGCTGATTTGGAGCGCTCAGTGCGGTTTGCGAGCGATGACACCGTCTATGATATCAGTCCAGCGGGGCAACCGGGCGTGCTGTCGCGATTCTTCTCCAATGGGGATCGTCAACCCCGCTTTGTGCCCTCCAAGGGCGTGTCACCCTCATCGGCCTTGTCTACTGCTGTTGGCCGTCTACCCAATCTTGCTAGTGCAGCCGTTGGTGCCTCTCCATCTCTTGCTGGCACCCGCGCTCGGACAGCTGTTCCTACCAGCGCCACGGCAGAGACCAACGACTCGGCCTCCCCCCCGGCCACCACCTCTGTCAATCAAAAGGATCCCGAACTTGGACCCTCTTCAGTGGCATCATCACTGTCGTCTTCTTTTACCCGCTCCTTCACCAACTATCCGGATGGCCAAAGCATGGATTCTGTCACTGCAACACCTCGCGCGCAGTTGGCGGACCTCGACCGATACAACGCCTTGGCTGAAGTGTTTGGCCCCGCAGTTGTTCGGCCCTTGCGACGCGCAGCATCGCACCGGGCCACGCCACTCAAGCCCCGCCACGCTGGCTCCGCATCTGCTCCTACCGATCGGGCGGATCTTTCCCAATCTTTACGAACTAGCTCCTTTCTTGGCGAACGAGAGCACAGTATGACGCGGTCAGTGGGCACGCCCAGCCGCGGAGAGATTGAGGCCCCTGATGCGGATACTCCTTTGAGCAGCACGCCTCGTCGCCGTCACATGACACGGCGCACAGCCAGTACAGAACCCCCAGAGTGGCCCACATCCCCCCGCGAGCGGTCCTTGGAAAACTCGTTGCTGCGTTTGCAGGTTGCATGCGATGGTTTGCGCGACGAGGTGGAGCAGGCCGACCGTCGGCGCTCAGAGCGGCTTGTACGAGGTCAATCTCACCCCCCAGCGGATGCTTCCCTGCTAGCCCACGGGCCCCCCATGCCCGCAGATGTGCTAAATAGCACCCCATTGCCTGGGCGCCATACTTCCGCCGGCTTACCACCGGCCGCCGCAGCCAGCCCAGTCGAAGACGTGGCTGCACCGATTTCCACATCAGATCTGATACCGGTCGTGACTGATCGTGAGGCCCGCCATGTGCAGCCCATTCTGGATCGGGCAGACGCGGCTTTGCGCCGTTCACGCCGCGCTCTTGGTGACAGTGGGCGGTCAGAAGCCGAGTAATACCGGGCGCACATCCATTATGTCTTTATCCTGTATTTTTCTCACCACATTAGTCCCTTGTGATGAGCAGGCCTCGCCTCATGGAGTGCCAATTCAAGTTTTGCGTTCAGATGTTTTCGCACACAAGTGGCCTTCTATAACCCCTTTCATTGCAACCAGTCCCGTCGCGCCGAGAAGCAAAACAGCAAAAGCACAAAAGAAAAAAAAAGAAATACCAAGGAGGAAAAAAATAGAGGAGAAGACGATGATGACGATGAAGGAGAAGAAGAATAGCCGGGGAAATGAGCAGGAGGGATCTCGACATCAAATGATACAATTAGGCCACCTGATCTTCACGGGATTTGGGCGTTGGGCGTGCGCCCCGAGTTTGAAGCGATTGCAGGTGGCCTCGCTGGCTTGGTATGTTCATCGGTGATAAATTCGATATACGAACAGCATGCCTATTGGCTGGCCTTCTTGCGGTTCTTGCGAGCGGGCTGCGCCTCGCCGTTCTGCTGATTGCCCGTGAGGCTGGCCCTGTCGCAAAAGGATAAGCGGTAGATTGTGAGCACGCGGGACAGAAATCTGGTTTGAGCATAACTGTCGACACGAGGAAACCCAGGCGAGAGCATACAAGGACTCGGCCAGGCTAAAGTTGGCAAGGTTGTTGGCCATGGGCTCATGTCCGGTCTCTTGGCGAAGCTCCTTTTGCATCTCCTGGAGAAAGGTGATTTGCATCGTGCCGAGTAAGCTACACGAGAACATTGTTGCTCTGATGGCTCAAGGCGAGATAGGATGACTGCGCATGCAACACACCTCCATGGTCTCCTTGGAAGGCATCAGATACATGAGGGCCATGGGTAGGAGCGCCATCAAGATCTAAGGCCCGAGCGAAAACTCAGACATGTTAGCTGAAAGAGTCAATGCAGGCGATGTGCTTGTGACCAATTCTGGATGCTTGTGAAGTGTGAGGCACGGCCTACCATGGGGTTCATCAGCAGTTCCATGATGTTCCAGGGCTTGCGTGGCTCAAAGTAAGAGGTGCGACTGGTGGTGGGCACGCGAAGGCCAACGTCCTCATCGTAGGTGACTTTGACAGGTGGCAAACCTGTACACAATGCACGGAAATGAGCAATGTTGCAACGGAAAAAGCAAAAACAACGAAACAAACAAACAAAAAAACAAAAAAAGCAACAATGGATCGATGGCTAAGCCAAGGCCGGGCATATACACTGGCAGCAAAGGGGCTTACCGCCGACGGGATCTGCCTGAAACACGCGGGCGCCAAAGTCAAAGCGGTCGTCCACGTCGACGCGGTAGGCGTTGAAGGAAAAGTCGGGGTGCACCACCTAGGCACCCATGCAGCGCGCAGCACGGGCATTGAGCATGAGTGAGACACAGGGCAGAGACATGATTGGTAATGGCTTCAGTCCGAAAGCAATGCATGGAACAGATCCAACAGCGGCAGGGTGGGTAAATCAAGAAGTGCAGACCTCGAGGAGGTAGGACGCGCTTGGAATGCCGGTGAGCTCAAAGGTGCCATCCTTGGCCAGAAATGTCTGGCAGGGCAGGAGGGCGCGTCAACAGCACGCATGAGTCTGGCCCACAGGCAATCTCAACCATCGGCTCGGACAGCCCCGCGCCATGAGGAGCACGGGACGGGAGGTGAAGAGAGACGTACCACGTGAGCGCCGCCATCGAGCAGCACCTTGGTCGCCAGGAAAAAGTCAATCACGTTGACGTTTTCCGGGGGCACGACCCGACCTCGAATGCTGTTGTGGCCACTAGAGCCAGCCACTGCCGTCAAGCAGCAGCCCACCAGAGCCATGAAGACCCCGAGTAGCCGCAGCGCTGCCATTTGCTTCGTCATCTTCAAGAACACACACACTCACACACACTCCACAGAAGCGTCGTGAGCGAAACTGTAACCAAAATTACGCTTTATTAAATACAACAATACTCCTCTAAATTTAACCTAGTAAATATAAAATTGAAACAGACCCTCGGAAATGGATTTTGGTCAACTGTGTGCTTGCACTGTGATATTGAGGGATTTTTTTTTTCGGCTCTGCATCTGTGCCTCTGTCCCTCCGTGTCTCTGTGTTTTTCTCTCTCTTCCCCTTTCTTTCTTTCTCTCCTTCAGTCGCCTCTCTGAGTTTCTCCCTCCGTCCATCTCTCTCTCTGTCTCTGTGTGGTCATTTGCAGAGTCGACCGGCAGCGCGTGAGCGGGACAGAGTCAACGCTGGACGGTTCCGTCTTGTTTCCTGCAGCCGACCGCGTTCCAAGGAAGTGCCTGTTCGCCAATCGTTCGCGATGGGGGGTGCCGTCATGGAGATGGCTCGGATGAGCATGTACATGTTTGTGCCCATCGGCATGTTTTATTACTTTGGCTTGCCAGACTTTAACGAGAATTACGTCAAGCCCTTTGCGGTACGCTCCCCCGCCCCCGCTCGTGGCCGCTGTCCTCTGGCCTTGCCTTCTGCAGTGCACACGGTGGTGGTTTGTGTATTTCCACCCATGGTCGTTGCAACCTGCAGGGCCTGCAACCACCCCTCACCTATCTATGCATGCGTTTTCTTCTTCTTCTTCTCCTTCTTTGACCCGCCTTTCCACCTGCACATCACAGGAGCGTGTGTTTCCCAAAGATACCAATGTAAGGTTGCTTTGCTCGGCACGGGTGTTTTCCTTCACCGCCTTGGCCGTGATGGGCGGCAGCAGTATTGCCTCTCCTTGAAGTTCTCATGCTTGACTTTTGCTTTCTCTCCTCGGCCGGTCTGCAACAGCGCGTACCACACACAGAAGAGGGCAACCGCGAGCTTCTCAACGATCTCATTGCTCAACGCCGCCAGGCCCGTCTCGAGCAGCAGCAAAGCTCCCCCTCCCAGCAATAAAGGGCAGGACTGTTACGGTGCCACAGTGTCGCCGCTGCACACATCAAACATGGCAGAGACCACATCTCTGGACCCACGTGCTGCCTGGTCGAAGGGTGTGGAGTCACACAAGGCAACGGCATTAGACTTTCCTGGACCTCCCTCACCCCTCATCCTGTTGATTTGATTTTCACCATTAATTTTTTTTTTTATCGCTCTCACAAGGTCTGCGAATGCGTTGCTTACCCCGTTGTGCTGTGTGCGCCTCTCAACCTGCTTATGGGGCTGTGCCCTCAAGCTTATTTGGAATTGCAACAGCGAATGCTTCATTTGAAAAAGGGTTGAATTTACGCGGCTGGTCAAACTGCGCATCGCCTCGAAACTCCTCACCAGGAGGCATTCCAGCATGCTGTCAAGGTCTCACACCAAGCCACGATTCGGACACAAAAGTCACAGCACAAATTTGTCCAGCCCAGGGTTGATGGTCAAGAAAGCAGTGGTGCCCAGATTCAAAACAGGCAAAAACATTGTTCCCAAGCTTTCAAAGATCGTCAAGATCCCAGCTGGGCGAAAGTTGGCTCAAGCGAAACCACCAAAGTCAAAACACGAAACCAAGGAGTACAAAAAGGAGAACAGCAGAAATCAAGACAATGTCAAACTTGACACGGGCACCCTACTGCGCCAGAGTCAGATGGGCCATGGTGGCCAACTACCCCCATGCTGTAAGCAATGATCATGGAAGAAACACTCACACAAAACAAAACAAAACTAACAAGGCACCTCGCTCTTCAGAAAGGCAAGTTTGATAAAAAGCAAGATGGTGGGTGTGACAGCAGGCAGGCCCGACAGGCTCAGCCGTCCAGCAGCGAGACCTTGCGCGGGGCCACCAGCACACCGTGTTGATCGGCACAGGAAAAATAGGAATATCCCTGCGCACATTGCCCCAGCAGAAAAGAAGAAAAGTGAGACGCTCGATTTGACTCGGATCATATCCCCCCCGCCACTCAACTTGTTACACGCCCACTGTCTCCCCTCGCACCCGCGCCAGCACGCTCTGTGAGAACAAGCCTGAGATCCAGAGCCACGACCAACCTTGACAGTGCCGTTGTTGCGCCCCACAGGCTCGTCGAGCTCGACGCCGCACCGCGTTCCACGAGCTGGGTCCTCGTGTTGGCCGTAAAAACGCAACACACCCTCACCGTAGCCTTGAACATACACGCGCCGACCTACAGAGGAGGGATCTGCAACACGCTGTGCCGAGGCCGCTAAATCACGATTCATGTTGGCTTCGCTGTCATAAATACGCCGGCCGCCTCGCAGTGCACTCTCCTCCATCGTGGCAGAGGGAAGATCATCCGCGTCCTCGTCCTCGTACATCTCTCGGTTTGCACCAACGTCGTACAAGGCCCGATCTTCCAAGTACACGGGCTCAAACTGGTCCTCAGCACCCTCGTCGTGGAAGACCTCGTGCAGGTCTTCCAAAAGAGTGGCCACAGTCGAGCGACGCTTCGAATTGGGCGACTTACCCTCGTTGCTGCTGCTGCTGCGGCGCTTCTTGGTCTGCGTCAAACGCTTCAGCGATTCGAAGATGCCGCGCTTGGTCGTGTCTGCGTTTGTCATGGTGTCGGGCAACGGTGATGTGCGCAGGTGACCCGCAAAGCCCATGGTCTCCTCCAGAATCCGGCCAATCTGCGCCACCACGGCATCCACGCTTGGCCGATCAGCAGCCAGTGACTTCCAGCAGTCCTGCATCACCTCGTAAACAGCCGCATGGCACAACTCTGGGCGGGCCAGACGAAACCCAGATGCCACCTCAACCCACACGCGCTGATTGCTCCACCCCTTGTAGGGCATTTCGCCGTTGGTGTAAATCTCGTACATCAAGATGCCCAAGCTCCAGATATCTGAGGCCTGAGAGAACTTCTGATCATCCAATGCCTCGGGGGCCGACCAGCGCACGGGCAGATTCCCCGAGCGCATGCGGTAGTAGGCCTCGTGCGAGTCATCACTGCTCGGCTGCTCACGGGCCAAGCCAAAGTCTGAAAGCTTGCACGTAAGGTCGCTCGACAGGAGCACATTACGTGCGGCAATGTCGCGATGAATAAAGCCGAAACCATGCACGTGCTCCAAGCCAGCTGCGCATTGATAAGCAAAGTGTGCGCGTTGCACAGCACTGAGACCATCTGCATTGGCCATTAGATGGCTGCGTAGGTCCCCGCGTTCGTAAAAGTCGAGAAGAACCAAAAGGGGCTTTCCCACTGAGACCACGCCGATGAGGTGGACCACGTTGGGGTGTTCAAACTGAGCCGTCACGGCCGCCTCCTCCAGTAGCTCGCGCATGGCACCGCCACCGTTGGACTCGTGCAGACTCTTGCAGGCCACCAAGAAACCCGGCATGCCAGGCTCCTCAAGTAGTGCTTTGTAGACGATGCCAAAAGCACCGCGACCGAGCTCGTCCAGAAGCTTGATGTGGCCACGGAAAACCTCGCGCGGAATGCGAGGGCCGTTTTCCATGAGGGCACCGCTCTTGAGCTGCTCAATCATGGAGAAGATATCTTCCCAGTCGGCGGGCTGGCGCGACTTGAGAATCTGACGGCGGATGAGGATGGCCAGCACAATGACCAGGACGACCAGAAAGGTACCGCCGCTGATGGCTGCGTTCACCACGCGCTGGTCAGCCGAGGCGGAGGCCGCCGGCTGTTGCACCGTGACGGAAAAAACGCACTCGGCACTGTTGCCACTGGCATCGGTTGCACTGATGATCACCTTGCTTGAGCCCAGCGGAAAGGTACTGCCATTGGCCGTGTCCGCGACCCAGGATACACCGGCGCCACCCACGTTGTCGACGACGATGGGAGCCGACCAGGTGGCATTGGCACCCGATTCAACAGATTGGGCCACGACGACGACGTCAGAGGGGCATAGCACCTCGGGCGCCTCCTCATCCAGCACCTCTACCCGCATTGTGCAATTGCCCGTGTTGTTCCACGCATCCTGAACGGTGACTGAGACGTTGTGTACACCCACGTCCACTGACACGGCCAATCCTGCTTCAGGCTCCACGATGGCCACGGGTAGGTTGGAATTGTCCAGACTGGTCGGACGCCAGGCCGCGTAGGGCATCTCATAGGTACCCCGACCCTCGGGAAGCACAAAGGTCGTGTTACTGGAGCACAGAGCCACGGGCGCCTCAATGTCCACAGCGCGTAGTGTGAAGATACATTGCTCCCGGTTGCCGTATTCATCGCGTGCCGTATACTCGACCACGAGTGCGGGCGAAGCGGGGTCGCGGATGGGTACCACCATGGTCGTATTCACGTCGCCATCATACGGGCCATCTGGGTAGTAGGCGCGCTGGCTGAGGCGCAAGCCAAGGGGGCGATTGTCCGTGAAGATGGGCATGCTCCAGTTGAAGGTGGCGGTGCTGTCCCCAACCAACGCTTGCTGAACGGCCGATGTGGGGCAGCTCAAGAACGTGGGCGGGGTCTCATCATATACAAGGATAAATGGCTCGGCCAACTCGGGATCATAAGCCTCGGCCACCGTCAGGCTGATGCGATGCCGCAGGGCTACCTTGCTGGCCGGGTCCAGAACCCAAGTTTGGGAGGCCGGCAGGGTACCATTCTCGTCGGCAACGCCGCGCGGAAATTTGATTCGCACAGTCAGGCCTTGAAACTTGAAGCCATGCGCAAAGGGCCGTGACACACCGCTTAGAACGATGCGACCAGTTGTGGCATCAACGTGACACAGAGCATCATACAGAAGCTCAAAGTCATTCAGATCCTCTGTGTTGATCACGTCGCTGGCGTCGCGTTGAAATTGCTCAAACTGCATGTCCGCCGACACAGCATCCTGATTGGGAGTGGCTACATCCGGAAACTCACCATCCACCGACCAGCTCAGCTCAAAGACAAACTAGGGGGCAATCAGAAGAGAAGACAGGGAGTGTGTGTGTGTGTGTGTGCGTGTCAGGGAGGGAAAGGCAAAGTGAGCCAGGGCCGAAGCGTTCATTTAAGCACAAGTACGCGAGTGTGTGGGAGAGAAGCGGTGAGAGACGCCCTGAAAACTTTGGCAAATCACAGATCGGTCGCCGGTGCTGACCTGGGCAAACTGAGAGTCGTTACGTTGGCGAACTTCGATGATGTCATCGTTGGCGGGTAGTATACGCAATTCGAGTGCGTTGGTGCCATTGAAGTCTGTATCAAAAGTCAAAGCTGGGTCTGCTTCATTCAGCAAGACTTGTTCATCATCGCCGTACGGGAAGGCCTCGGAGATGGTAACGGTACGATCAAAGGCCACGCGAAAGCCCGCCTCGATCGGCAGAGGGCTCAACTCTGGCTGCACAATCACGTCAAAAAGACATTCTGCCTTTTGCTCCGACAGGTCGTATGCCGTGTAGACAATTTGATACGGGCTGCTGACCCAGGAAAAGTTGTCACCCGGCTTGAAGTTGGACTCTGTACGCAGAATGCCAATGTTGTCACTGGCTTGAGGCTCGATCCACTGGACTGCCACCAACTCTTGCTCGCTGGGAATGCTGACCGTGATGGCCTCGACGGGGCAACCGATCCAAGTGGGAGGCAGAACGTCTTCCAGAACCAAGAGGGAGCTGGAGAGCTCTGATGTGGATGAAGCCTCGTGTTGCATGTACACGCCGCTGGGGGAAACCGGGCTGTAGAGATCAAACTCAGAGGGGTCACCCACAGCACGACGGGCAATCGTGTTGTTGGCATCATTTTCAACGTCGTCGTTCTCAGCGGCATCTTCAAGGGGAAGTTCGATGTCAATGCGTCGAAAGCTGATGGCCGAATTGATGGGGTCGGAGATTGCCCAGATCAGGAAGCAGCCATCATCCGGCGATACGCCAGAGCCGAGGTCGGTGAAGCCGACAGAGGGTACGCCAGCCAGGACGATGTCCACGGGGCGAGGCGTGAGTTCGCTCTCAACGAGCTCGCTCCCAGTTCGACACCAGGCGAGGCGAACATGCAGCGTAGAGTTGACGCCGTCTTCGGGGCGATAAATAAAGGGCGTGGCAAAAGGGCTGTAAATACCGTAGGCAAAACTGGCTCGGTCTAGATTGCCGGCAAAGGCTTCTGGACGCAGCATGCGCCGGTCATACATGGAATCTTCCATGAGGTAGTCAATGCCAAGGCCTGCATCAATGGTTTCATAGCGTAGATAATCCAGGTCCTGGCGAAAGCCGTTGATCGCGGTGATGTTAAACTCACAGACCAGCACATCTCCGTTTGATAGAGGAGTCGTCTCGTAACGAATCTATTCGATAGAGGGAGCCGCATGACAGGTGAGACGGGGCGCGGGAGGAAGGCATGTCAATCGGCCCATGACCACCATCGCTGGTTGGGTTCAGTGACACAGGTAAAAAATAAAAACAAAAAGTAAAGAGCATGTAAATAAAAACATGCTCGCAACACGACGACCTTCTTACCGTATAGAAGCCGGCTGTAAAATTGGTTTGATTTGTATTGACTGATACATCCACGCTTGTGGCCGTCGCGGGAATCAAGGGTTCAGTCCAGACAATTTCGTCTTCGGTGAGGGAGAGGGGAATGTAGTGGATCATGCTGTCCGGGCAGCTCAAAAAGCCGGTGACGGTCAGGTCGACGCGAACCCAAGAGATGCAGCCTGAGAGCACCTTCCGATTGCGGTTGTCTATGCGCATGTAACACACTTCCTGGCTGTCTTGGACCTGAATGGTGATGATCACTTGGCCTAGGGCGGAGAGGTTGGTGAGTGTGTAGAGCGATCCAGTCTCGGGGTCGATGTAAAAGTCGTCTTGCGTCATGATGGAGGATTGGAAGTCAACAATGCTGTAAGAGTAGTTGAGGCCTGGCACGCGCGTGAGGTTGACTTGGTATAGAGATTGGTTGCCAAATCCCAGGGGCAGCGCCAGGGACGTCTCGTTGTCACCGAGTTCCGGGAGGTCAGACAGCGCCTGGCAGTGTTGACCATCAAGGAAGTAACCGCCGTGACAATACCAACAGCCGCTCATTTGATAAAAGTCAATGCCGGGCAAATCCTGGGCCGCGTCTTCATCAAATGACTTTTTAAGGCAACACGTTCCTCGAAGCTCCTCGGACTGGTCTCGGGCGTAGACCTGGAAGCCAACGCAATCGGCATCGCCGCGACACTCGGCGGCACAGTTTTCAACAAGCTCTGCTTCAGTCAGAAGGGGGTTGGCATTGGAGACTGGGCGGGCACAGATTGGGTTGCTGATGGTGGCATCTGCGCTTGGGGCGCCGTCACGACGCACGAGAAGGTAGTCGGTGGTGTTGTCTGTGCTCTGATAACAGCGGCGACAGCCCTCGCTGCACTCACATGGCACGCCAAAGTCATTGTAGTTGTCGATACAGCGCTCGACGGGCAGACAGACGCGATCGGAGCTGGGGGTCAAGGGCACAATCTCGCGCTCAAGCTGGCCGCAAGTCGTGGCCAGCACGCAATCGTGGTCCCCGGCGTCCGTCTTGAACGAATTGGACGGACACTCCAGACAGGTCCGATCGCGGGTCACGGTGGCGGCTGCAATGAAGCCTTCGCCAGGGCCACAAACGTCGCGGACGGGTTTACACACGCCGTCGCCGCTGGCGTCGTTGTTGAAGGAGATGCCCTCTACACAGGGTGCGCAGATGCGATTGGAGGATGGGGTGGGCTCCTGGACTGTGCCATAGCCTGGGTCGCAGTGGTCAAAGTGGAGGCATCGCTCCATGTCGTGATCCCAAGTGCCTCGACCGGTATTATTTCCGCAATCGCGACATTGGCGATTCGAGCGCATGTCTCCGAGAAAGTAGATGTAGGTCCCTGGTGGACAGTGCTGGTGCGGCTCACATTCATGCCGATTGGATTGGGTGGTGAAGGAGCCGTCGGGGCAGGTGAGGCAAACGCGGGCGGTTGACGTGGTGGCATTTTGTGCAATATAAGAGCCCGGCAGACAGTCACGCTCCTTCATGTATTCGTGCGCACCCTCATAATCGACAAATTCTAGAGGGACAAGGATGGGTCGAGCGGTGATGTGGGGGGTAAGGATGCAGATAGCAGCAATGCTGTGCACCCACCACGTCCTGCCCACCTCCGCCGCTCCCGCCTCCCTGTCTCTCCTTCAATCTTTAGACATCGCACATTCGGTTCTGCACAGCATGGGTGTACTTACCGTCACGCGAAATGTCCGCTTCTGTGCACGAGGCCCGATTGTTGTACTCCGAGTAGGTGCCCAGACCACAGAGGGCACAAAGGCGATCGCTACTGCGAGTGGGTGCGGCAACCTGGTACTGGCCTGGAAGGCAATCCCGCTGATCGGCACAGGTGTGTGCGTTGCTGTCTGTGGTATAGTGGTTGGAGCTGCAAGTCTGGCATTGGGCGCCGTCATAGTATTCACCAGGCGTACAGTCGGCCGCGTTGGCGGCATAGGTGCAGTAGCCTGCAGCGCCGGGACTCGTGGTTTCCGCTGGACAAGGCAGGCATGGGGAGTGGGTGCCATCGCGACCAGTGCGAAACGTGTTGGGTGGGCATGGGACCAAGACACGATCAGAGGAAGCGGTGCCATTGCTTTGCAACTCGTAGCCGGCCGGCACGTCGGAGAAGTCACGACACGCTGTTTGTCGGATACGGTCCGTGTACTTGCCCTCGGGGCACTCATTGCAGCTCTCTTTGCGGTGTTGGCTCTGCATGCGGCACAGCGAAGAATGCGTGATTTGGGCATGGACGTGGTGCTGGGACTCGGTACGTCACCGTCCGACAAACGAGCAGCCCTCAATTTTCTCACTTTTTTGGCCTTGCCATGAGAGTCTACATACCTGATAAGAGCCGGCGGGACATGGGGCGCACTTGTGATACGGGTGGCTGAGATTGGTGTAGTGGCCGGGGCGGCAGTCGTATTCGTAGTAAGGGTTAAATTCCTGATCATAGCCGACGGCTTCGCGACCGGCGGGGATGTTTCGGCAGCTGTAGCCAACGCGGTAGTTGTACGTGCCATTGGGGCATCGAATGGGCTCGGTCATGCCCGGCTCCGGGGCTGCTTCGCCGGCCTTGACTCTGGGGCACTCATAAGCGCCCGAAAAGTTGGCGAACGAATTTGCGGGGCAATCGCGGCAATAGGAGTATCCATACCAATGCATGAATGTTCCAGGCTGGCAAGTGAGGCACTCGGTCGGAGTTTGTTCACCGCCCTGGTATTTGCCCGGGCGGCAGGTCAAGCAGCCTACGGCGCCGGTTGCGGGGGAATAGCGGCCATTGCCACAGAGTTTGCAGCTGGTGCGGCCAGTCTGGCTGTTGTAGAGACCAGCGGGGCAGTCGAGGCAGGTTTCTTGGCCTTCTTCGTATTGATACTTGCCGGGCTCGCAGGAGAGGCAAGTAGATTGGCCTGGGTAGGGCTGGTACTTGCCGCGGGGGCAGGCCTTGCAATCGGACCCACCGTTGCCAATGTAGGTTCCTGCAGGACAAACTTGGCAGGCGGTGCGATTTTCGGTGGGGACCTGGCCTTCGGGGCAGGCCCAGCAATAGCGCTGACCATATTCTGACGAGTATCTGTCTGTGACAATGGTTCGAAAGAAGAACCGGATATACACGGGCACGCCACGCAGGAAAGAGGAACGCACGAGGATGAGACGGTTGTTTTAGACAAGCGGCGTCGAGGCACGAGGACCGGGTGTGTAATTTGCAGCCTGGCATCTGGTGTTTCTGCTCTCTGGGCTGGGTTGCCTGATGAAAGGGAGCCAGATCAAAGCGAGAAAGGAGACGAACCGGAGGGGCAGTTGTCGCAGTTGTTGTCGCGATGGTAGCGGCTGCTCTTAAAGGTGCTGGGAGGGCAGAGTTGGCACTCGGTGGAAGTGAGGTTATAGAATTCTCCGTAGTAGCAGTTGGTGGTGGCTTGAACAAGAGCGGGGCCACTGCCCAGCAGCATGACCAGGGCAGCGGCCACGAGCAGTGCTCGGGCTTGCATAGCCAAGAACGGCATGCTCATGGACGTCAAACAAGAAAGCACTGTGGAAAGATGGGAACAAAAGGGCAGTCACTCGTGGTTGACCATGCCTATTGCCAGGGCACGATCGAATCAGGAGGGGCGGCGGAGAAAAGGCGAAACATCAGCGAAAACCCGGGTTTGTGATCTGGACATGGAGGCGTTGGTGCGTGCGAGTTTGGACCGCACAACAAAGAGTTGGTTCCGAAGCGGACTCTTACGTTGACGGGTTGCGTTTGGCACGCGAGCGATCGCAAGGCGGTGTCCACCCGGATCTCCGAGGGAAGTGGGAAGGAACAAAACCTCGAGGGAAAGACGCCAAGCGGCGGAAGGGGAAAGGGATGACTCGAGCAGGCCACTTTCGCGGGCCTGACAAGGCAAGAGACAAGGCAAGAGACAAGGGTGAGAAGGGGGGCGTGCTGCGTCAGGCGCTAAACGGATCGCCGAGGAAAAAAAGAAAAAATCACAATCAGCGAGGCACCCAAACAACCAACACCACAACCAGCATTTACCAAATGCAATACCGCACGACCCCGCACGCCCGCACACACCCCACCCCGGCGCCGCCCCCGTGCCACTGTGCCACTGTGCCACTGCCTCTCTCTCTCACACACACACACACACGCGCGCTTACCGCTTGATCCTCCAAACGGCAGGGAGCGGTCAAGAGAGAAGAAGCAAAGAGAAGGGGGCGGGTGGGTGATAGGGGGCCATAAGGGTTAACAAGCCAAACATCACACATACACACACACACACACTCATACGCACATGCATAGGAGGAGGAGGAGTTCACCTTGTCAGAAAGAAATGCGCGCCAAACATCACACCACACAACACATACACACTACACTTGTACATACAACTATACACTACAGAGAGGGAGAGAGAAAGGCATGAGCAACAACGGCTGGAAGGAATAGCACAACTACCACATGTAACAACAGAGAGAATGAAGAGATGGCGTCCACCAAATTTAATCTGACATTTGATTTCGTTGTTCCATGTGACAGTGTGTGTGTGTGAGAGGGCGGAGGTTGTTGCCTGATGTACTTGAGGGCGGGGCTGCCGATGCACCTCGTGCGGGCTGTGGAGGACGGGCATCATGGGTGTCTTTGGACGGCGGGGGCATTGGTGCATGTATCCGGTGCTGCTGCTGCTTGTGATAGCCGGTCTCAACGTGCTGTTGACTTACCACAGTCGAGAACGCCACATCACAAGTGACTTGCCACTTGAGAGTCACATTGTCGTGCGCCCTGCCCGTGATGATCGGGCCGAGGCGCCCGCACCAGGGGTGGATGCAGGCGTTCCACAAGCCACCTCTCGAACCGAAACTCGCCACTCCACTGTCCTACGCCTGACCACGACTCAGGAGAAAGTGGCCCCCACGACGCACCGGACCACGACGCACCAGACCACGACGCACCGGACCACAACATCGCAATCCACACCCCGCGCGACCGTGCCCGCACCGGTACGGACGCAGCAAGGCGCCGACGCACACAAGCCTCGCGCCCCGACGCTGGATCCTGCCAAACTACGGCAATCCATGTCCTTTCCTTATGGATTCAAACCCACCGTGCCAAAGGTCCAACCCGCCACCACCAAACCCCCGCGTCACGAGACGCTGCGTCGCAATTTTCATTGGAACTACAGTGTCAAAGTGTACACTGACCCTTCCTTCGATGGCCGTCACATTGTCGGCTCCCATCCATGCGCCTCTCTTCTCGTCTGGAACAAATGCTGGGCTTCGGCCGCACACGCCGTTCCACAGTACCGCGACCACATGGATTACAGCTTTGACCTTCACGTTCCGGGCCTCTTGGCCAAGCTCGAATTGTACAGGGCCTACCCGAATCACCGCACCAACCGTATTCCCTTTCGTATCTTTATCATGCCCTGTCATCTCGATGACTTTGTCAAAGAGGTACTGCCCGTGCTCAACGACAAGGCCGTGTATTTTGTTCTCATCACCGCCATGCAAACGCCCAAGATTGAGCGCACCGATCCCCGCGTCGAGGCACTGCTCAAGAGCCAATATCTCGTGCGTTGGTACTGCCAAAACCTGCATTTCGTGGGTGAACCGCGCGTGCGTGCCCTTCCACTGGGCATGGACTACCACAGTCGACAATGGCGGACCGAGGGCTTTGGGCTGCCCCACGCCTCGCCCGAGCAACAGGACGACGAGCTGCGCAGCATGCGGCCATCGGCTGACGCCCCCACCCAGAAGCGCATCGTCATTGATTTCAAGCGGCATACGAACCGCCAAAGCATCTATGACCAGCTGACCAAGGAGCCCGTTTGTCACCCGGTTGCGGGCCGGAAGAACCGAAACGAGATTTGGTCTCTTTACGGCAAATACCGCTTTGTGGCCAGCCCTCCCGGATTTGGCGAAGACTGCCATCGAACCTGGGAGGCACTGGCTTTGGGGGCCATTCCCATTGTTCAGGAACAAAACACCGGCGTCACCGAGATTCTCCGGCATTTTCCCGTCCTGTTTGTAAAGAGCTGGCGCATCACAGCCGAAATGTTGGATGAAGCGCTGGTGAAGCTCGAGCCCCAACGCCAGCAGCTCTTGCACGATCCCGTCACCCTAACGAGTCGCTATTGGATCCAGATGATCCTTGATGAGACCATACCCCAGTGATATAGCCGTGACGCTTGGAAGGCCTCTGGCGTATAATAATGGGGCGGTGTTTTGTTTCCGCCCAAATCAAGCAAGACAAGCCTTTGTATGTGCGTGTGTGTGTGTGTGTGTGCAAGATAGAGAGATGCAATTAGATATTATTACTGGGCGTATTTGAAGACACACCTTTGACTCAGAAGCGTCCATGATGAGGATACGCGATTGTGCTGCAGCTAAGCTCGAGTTTGTGTTCCCAGCCATCTGGGGCTGGGTAACAATGGCTCAGGGGACGACCCACCCCTCGGGGATTGCCATCGCAGAATGCCAGAGAACGGGGGCAGGGAAGATGTTTGTTTTTCCATAATGACATTCTATTATTATTACATCGATTGGTTGGCGTACAGCCTAGGCCCGAGAAATGAAGCACACCATCACTGCTTTATATAAGATTCCATCAAGACACACACACGCACACACGCACACACACACACCGCGCTGGCCAGCAGCCCAAATGGCTCAAAAGACAGCCTTGCTTTAGACAAAACTGAGGTTCTCGTAGGCCGCATGAAAGTTGAGGCACCAGGAGGTGACAAAGCTGAAGAAAGAGAGCAGGAGCGCAATGAGGGTGATCCAGAAACCCGTGGTGTAGTCGTAACCATGCTCTGCACCCAGATTCTTGAGATCCTTGTCCAGAGTGTTGGTCTTGTACTCGTACATGCAGAACATGGTGGCCATGACGCAGGCGGTGGCCAGCAGTTGAAAGACGATGATAAAGGCCTTGCTCTTGCAGCAGAGGAAAAAGTAGGTCAGAAGAGCAAAAACGGTCGCCAAAGCCAGGCCAGCCACGGCGCCATCCCGTTCAGCGTCCTTGTTGGTCTTGAAATCGTGAGTAATGTTGGCAAAGCTCTTGATGTCGTGGCCAATCTTGGTGCAATTTTGAGGCGTGCAAATCTCCCACAGGCTGACCTCTAGCGAACTGCCGTGATACTCGGCACGAGCCCTAATCACATCCAAGACACAGAGTGAGAGTCAAGTGCAAAAGTGTTCATTCTTTCTTATTTTTTAAAAAAAAAAAAACTTTGGGAGGGAGTCGGCAAGCATGGCATGATGCATTCGGACCAACCAGTGAATCGACGGCACCATCACGGTAACGCAAGCTGCAATGGTCAGCAGGGTCAGGACGGCAACAATCCTGTTGGGGCAGGCACAAGGAATGAGACAACGGCCACCCAGCGTCATTGCGCCGCGCTCAAGGCAGGGCAGCACCAGTGACTTACACGCCATTTTGCAAAGCACCCATTGTTTCGGTCTTGATGTCAATAAGGCGTCCGACTCAAAGCGTCTGTGAAGAACGTCTTGATCTTGCGACTCGAGCTCAAAAAAAAATGCCACTTGCCCGCCCTCCCGAACTTCTACGTTAGGGCCGAGTCAACATGACATTGTACATGTGCGAGCCAAATAAACATGCAACACATGCACACACACACACACACACACACACACACACACACACACACACACACACACACACACACACACACACACACACACACACACACACACACACACACACACACACACACACACACACACACACACACACACACACACACACACAAACGTATATCCTAGCTGCATAGGTAAACCATGGCAAATGTGTGTGTGTGTGTGTGTGTGTGCGCTATGACTTCTAATTTGAAAAGTCTTACAATTTTGTTTTTTCAACTTTGTCAATCTTATGTCGCGCAAATAAATGGCATCGCGAACCCAACGTCTCGAAATGGACGATCACGCCATGTACATCCATGTGCAGTTGTGATAATACATCGGATGTTATTGCCAAGGTCTTGTGCCGAGTTATCAGAATACAGTTGTGAGTTTCGGCCACGGTACCGGGTGGCTTGATCTAGTAAGTGAAAATCTGCATCACGAATGCAATCATCGAGTGCAGCGTGGCTCGATCATTATAAGCTTCTGAACCAACTTGAGCGAATTTAACTGTTGAAATCTATTCAAACTTTAGAATTCACATCATCTTGTCATTGTAAGTGTCATTGTAAGTGACATTTCAAGTCATTTTGCTCATTGTGACTGCCATCATGATTGGCCGTGCGTCCATCCTTCTGATGCTGGTGGCTGCCCTTGGGGGGTACAACGTCGCTGCTATCTCCACCACCAGCATGGTGTCGACCATCTCCACTACGGTCATGGCATCGTGCCAGTGCACAAACGTCTCCCTCTATACGGACAACAAGGCTTTGTCCGCCTGCCGCAAGTCCGTTCTGATTGAAACCATCGATCGCATCATCAATGAGACCTTTGGTGACCGTCTGACCCGGGTGAGTTCAAGCTCTCACGCCCAGCGCCGTAAATCTTAACAGAATGGTTTGCCGAACCATTTTCACGTGGAGACAAATCAAAGTCAAAGGGAGCTGGGGCGTGAGGACAAATGGGGCAACCCTCAAATAAAACTTAATGCCACCCCCGCGTACACCCCCAATCCCAAAACATTTGAGTGCGAGTAGGCGCAGTTCCGCCTTGCCGGCAGCCGCCTCCAACTGTAACCTACATCTCTCATGTTGCTGTACCGCCTCTCTGCTCCATTCCATTGTAGCTCGAGGCTGCTGCATTTAGTGTGGCGACCACTAGCACCTCCTCTAGCACATCCTCAAGCACATCCTCGAGCTCCGCCAATACGTGCTTTGCGGCTGACACCCGTTTCATGCTGGCCAACGGCAGCAGTGCGCTCCTCACGTCCATGTCAACCGGTGACCTTGTCAAGTGCATCAACAACACGGACGGCACCATCACCACCTGTCCCATAACAACGGTGATGCATGTGGAGCACACGCTCACGACGCCTTTCTTGAAGTTGCACTACATTGACAGCCAAAGCAAGCCGCAAAGCTTGGTTGTCACGCATGGGCATTTGGTGTTTACCACTAACGAGAGCATGGCAGAGTGTGGAGATCTGCCCAATGGCAGCTACGTGGCTGCGTCCTACTTTGAAGTGGGCTGGCCGATTGTGGTATACGAGAACGGGTGCCTCCGCACCACCCTCGTCACGGCGGTGGAGCCTGTCGTGCAGAATGGCTTTTACTCGCCCTTAACCACCACTGCTACCATCATTGCCGAAGGCGTGGTCGCTTCCGTCTATGCCGAGTCGGATCTGCCGACTGACTTCTATGGCGCCTTAATGTCTCCCTTGATCCACAAAGTGGAGAGCACCTTGCCGATCAAGGACTACGAGAACGGTATTCACCCTTACATCTACAACATTTTCATCATTGCCACCACCCAGCTTACGCCCGAAGTGGCTGCGCATGCCTATGAGGTTGCCAAACAGATGTACCAGGACAAGAAGGGGGTTGTGACCAAGGAAGAGATGACCCAAATCTTCCTGGACGCCAAAGGCGCCATGTAAAGAGCCGCTGCAAAGGCATTTCTCCAACCGGTTGTGCCTTGTGTGCACCATAAAACGCATCGTTTGCTGCTGCCACTTGTCTCTCGCCGCACGCACGCCGTTCCAAACACGCGTCCCCCTTTCAATTGAACCAGAGAGACCGAAAGCGAGGCCGAGCGAGCAACCGAGATAGGATGATGATGATGAGCATCATCATCATCATTCGCCCGCGTCCTGTCAAGTCTACAACGTGCCTGCCTACTGCCCCGGCATACAGCCTCCCCCATCGTTGTTTGCTCTTGATCGCGCTGGTTGTTAGGGGACAAGCTTGCTTCTTGTTGATGGTTTGGCACACCCACACACACATACACCCTTTGCCTTTATACCTTATGCCTGAATTATTGTCAGACAATTCGACCGCCCCACATGTTAGACAAGCTTCATGTCCGCCCCCCTCTCTCTCTAAGCTGGTAAGCTTATGCGGTTATTGGTATCCAGCATGGCATGCTTACATAAAGGGTGGTATACCACAACAAGAGGTGGTGGACGCCTTTGCTTGTCCTGTAAAGCATGTTGTCTTTGGATACATGGTGGGGAGGTCAATGTCTCTGGTATGATGACGTTGTGGGGTTGTTTCTCTGAATTTGGCTTTGGATCTATTGGGTGTGTTATCCGCCTTGATGCTGTCGCTCTTAACATCCATCGCGCTGATCGATACTCTCTGTCTCCACACACACTCTCTTACTTCTCACAAGCTCTCTCTCTCTCTCTGTGCGCGCTCTCTCTCTCTCTCCTGTGTTCGCGCGCGCGCAGCGGCACGTCTACATGAACTGACTGGAGTTTCAAGTGCCTCCTGGTCGTGATCGGTTGGCCAGCAGGTCCCCTTGCTGCCAAAGCATTGGATACAGGCGGTGGGGGTTGAAGTCGTAGTCTCAGATCCAGCGCGCTGGGATCGTTCCCGTGTGGCGCGTGCTACTTGACAGCGCGCGCGCTTTTTTTTTTTTTTTTTTTTTGGCGCCGCCGTCACTTCTGGTTTCCCTCTCTCGTCTCTCCTCTCTCTGCTATATCTCTCGTCTCTCGTCTCTCCTCTCTCTCCTCTCTCTCGTCTCTCTCGTCTCTCTCGTCTCTCTCGTCTCTCTCCTCTCTCTCCTCTCCTCTCTCTCCTCTCTCTCCTCTCTCTCTCCTGCATCTCGCCGTCTCTGCTTGTGACCTGAACCCCTTTCCTCTCTGACACTTGCCCACGGGCTCCCTGGGAACTCGGGCCTTGGACGTGTCGCCTGGGGTTCCGCCCCGCTGCTCGTCCCGCCCCTCTCCATCCGGGGGCTGGGATCGCCCGCCCGTTCATCGGCTTCGGGGCGCTTCTCGCTTGCCGCGCCTGCCCTTTTGTGGCCCTCCCGCGATAGCCGATACCTCGCAGCATGGGACAGTTTCAGTCCAAAACAGCGCCTCACGGCCTCAATCCCGCCTCCGGCGTCATGGCGACCGACACCAACAACAAGCCAAAGCCATTGCGCCCCAGCTACAGTCAGCCAATCTTGAACGGCCTTTTAGGAGCTGATACCGTCTCTCTTGGCGCCACCTCCCAATGGTCCTCCGCCAGCACAGACTTTATCCACATCACCATCACACCGCCCAACGCAAAAGCTGATTTTCCCTTTTTGCCCGTCATGACCAAGCGCGAGTGTACCGCCATCCTTTCAACCGCCCCCGTTTACAGCTACCTGCTCTTCTCAGACACCCAGGGTGGCGGTAATCTGGCAGTGCGCCTGCATGAACGCCTCCAGCGCCTTCACCTCGCCCGCAGTTCAGATGGCGCCATCGCCCTTGAGATCCCCCACGTCGCTGAAGCTCAGCCTCGCTTTCAACGCCTGATTGACCTCATCCTCTACTACTCCACAGACCGCCCAGGACTCAAGTTTCGCCTTGCCCTCCCCCTCTTTGATTTTTCATCCCTTCGCGATGGCATCGAACAACACGACCCCACTGCCCGCCCCGCCTCGCATCGCAACATCTCCACCATCCAGGAAGGACACACATCTTCCTTCTCAACCGGCCAGCAACCACAGCCCCCGCCACGTCGTAGCACCAGCCTGGGCCTTACCCCCCACCACAAACACCCGACCCCTGCGCACTCACCCATGACATCAACCGCTGCGTCGTCTTGGGCCACTGCAAACACCACCGACGCAGCTGGTGCCCGTGGCGAGGAAGACGACGATGACCTGCTTTCGTCCAACGCTGCCCTCTTCGATAACAGCCTTCATAGCACGCGTCCCGATGCCGCATCGCCTGCCCCTGCCGCGGGGGGCCTCAACGACGCTGACGATGATCTCGCGGGGTTTGGCTTTTATCCCGACGAACCATCCCCTGACAACCAAGAAGTCGCCGCTGCCGTTGTCCCCGTTATCCCTGACTGCCGAGGTGGTCGCCCCGCACTAGCCCCCGGCCTCGACGGTGACGATCCGGCTCGCCTTGTGTACGATTCTCTTGTCGCCAAACGCCGTCCGCTAATCAAGCCCCTCACCGACGACGAGCCTGCCGTTCCCATGAACATCAACTTTACTGCTCGTACGTACCATCATCTCGAGACAAGTTCGGGGTGTGTGTGTGTGTACGGGTAGACTGGAGATCGTTCTCACATTGTGATCCTTCTACTTTGCCTGATCCTGCTCGGCCCTGCTTAGAGCTTAATTTCCATGATCACTTTGCCTGGTGGCGAGCCAAGGACTGTGCCAGCTCGAGCTTTGAAGCGGATCCGTGGTGCCATGGCCCCCACCTGAGCGCAGCCCATGCTCGCTCGTTGTTGTCCACCTTTGGCAAGTCCAAGGGGAATTGCTTCCTGCTGCGGCAGCTCGTCCAATGGACCCGCTCTGCCGAAGTCACGGATCTTCGAACCCACGAGTTTCTCATCCGCGCCCAAGACCGCACCTTTGCCCTCGGACTCATTTGGCGTGGGCATCACTACCAGTTTGACATGGGATCAGTCATGGCTGCCGAGGTTTGTTTGCCGACAAGAACGATGCTCCGGCTTCCCACCTCGGCCATTTGTCGCTTCACCTCGTCACTCCAATTGCTCTGATGTCGCTACTGTTGCCCTACTGCTGCTGCGGCGGCGGCTTTTTAGTGGCCAGGCTTTGCGGACATGCGACCAACAGTAAAAAGCCTCCACCAAGCTTACCAGGCCCTGGCCCAGTATGCCTGTGAGCAAGACTTTGACCTAGGCTGCCCCATCAACGTGCCCATCCTCCCAGGCGTGGGTCGCTCGGCTGCCCCGCTCTGGCTGCACGAGAACATTTCCGAGGGTCAAGCTGCAACTCTGCTCGCGGGCACTGCCCCAGGCACCTTTGTGGTGCGCGCTCTTCCTCGTGATCGCCAGTTTGCGCTTACTGTTTCCGCAGACAACGCGATTCACGTGTACCACCTCGCCATGGCTGATGACCTCTCCTGGATGATTGAGGACATTCCCATTGACGGTTGGATGTTTTGTCGCTCCACATGCACGATTCTCGCAGGCCAGGCCGCAACCCAGGCCTTTTCTTAAACAACCCACTCATTCTGACGGCATGATCCGCTGTTTTTATTCCTCTTGAAATTTGTCTCCTTCCTGTTTAGGCGCCGTGTCACTCGTGTCGACTGTGGCCATCCTCAATGCCGCCGTCGTACATTTTCCAGATCACCTGGATGCTTTTATTCCCTGTAGTCCTGACTTTGAGGTATGACAATGCTGGCCAGTCCCATCAGGTTGACCTGCACGCTCACCCTCACACTTTGCATTCACCTTTGCTGAGTAGGCAGGCGAGGCCCCACCGCTGCCCGAACCGATGGAAACCGACTCGCAATCCTCGGCCAGTCCCACGGCCACGTTGACACCGGTATCGCCCGCCAGCACGATCCGCCCCACCATCAAAAAAGCTGGAGGCCGCTTTGCGCGTTCACAACTGGCTTCGGAACGTCGCGCGGACCTCATGCGTTTCGCGCTGAATGAACAACGCGTGCAACGGACCGTGGTTATTGAGCGTCGTCGCGGCGAATCGTGGGGCATCACATTGCGGACCGTGGCCGGCGAACTCGGCACCATGGTTGCTGGCGTGGATCCAGGCTCTCCCGCCGATTGTGGAGGACTCAAGGTACAAAGATGCCTTGCCCGACCCTTGGTTCTTATTGGCAGTTTTCTTGATTTGAGCAGGAGCAGCACAGCCATCACTTACACGTCGTTGTTGTTGTTGTTGTTGTCGTCGTCGTCGTTGTTGTTTCTGGACAGTTTGGAGACGTATTTTTGCGGATTGACGATCAAGTTGTGGCACATTCATCGCACCATGACATTAAGAGCAGCTTGCGGGCTGCCACCAAAGCCACCGTGGTAAGTTTGGGGCTTCAGATCCCAGGCCATTGCTTGCGTGTTTGTGTGATGCTCACGTCATACCTGCTTACATTCTGTTTACATATCCCTATAGGCTGTGGTCAACATTCCAGCCACACACGCCACCTCGTCGACAGGGACCATGAGCTCGCGTGTTACACGCATCTCATCTTCCAATCCTTGAGCTCCACCCGGGCGAGCCTGCTAATGCTGCTTGGTGATATCAACTTTTTTACTGCTTTTTACTGCTTTTTATTCTTTATTTTTTTTTTTTAATTTTTCTCTTGTTCTCGAGCCTGGCAGCCCGCTGTCTGCTTGCGTTGCCTGATGTTCTGTTGGTGCGATAAGCGCGCTCTTCATGTTGTTTGTACGGCTTTCTTTTTTATCCGCCATTTGCGGCTTGGAAGCATGTTCATATGTGACTGGTGACTAGAGGCTGGGTGTGTTGATCGATTGTCATGTCGGTCAAAGCCCAAGCTTGGGAGGCTACGGACCGCGTCCGCAAGGGTTGGGTTAGGCGAGTGTGGGATGGAGCTGGATAACTCCCTCGATGCATGCTGCATGCACCCATGATTTGCCTTTCCTTGACCTTGATGTTTTTCCCGTGTTTCCAATTGAGTGATTGATTCTTTGATTGCGATACTTTTGGCTTCACCCATCATAGTAAGCAGGTTGGTTTTTAGGCTGAAAGAAGGACGCTGCATTTCAAACTCCACGGCAGCCGTTGTGGACCCAGATTGGCAAAGCCCTGGACGTGGCCGTTTTGCTGGCAGGTGGAAGAGGACAGCGCGTAGTTGCGTCCAGGGTTTTGGAAAACAATTCGATTCATTAACACTGTAGTTTACTTGATGGGACGGATACCCAGTTCTGTGATCATGTGCACATATCCGGAAAAGTTTTTGCGCTTCAGGTACAACAGCAGTTTCCTTCGCTTCTGCACCATGGCAATGAGACCACGCCTGGAACCAGGTTTGACCCATGCACGTGGCAAAACGCGAGGCGGCGAGCAGGTGAGAGTGCGTGGGCAGGGACCAGTGAGCTGACGCGAGCTGACGAGGAACCATACCGCGAATGCACGTCCTTTTTGTGCGTGCGCATATGGCGGAGCAAGTTCTGAATACGAACGGTGAGGCCCGCGACTACGGGTTGTCCAGAGCAAAGGTGAGAAGGGGCAGATGTGATTGGGCCTTTGATATCATGTTCTTGCATTCAGTAGCATTGTCTGTGTGTGTGTGTGTGTGTGTGTGTGTGTGTGTGTGTGTGTGTGTGTGTGTGTGTGTGTGTGTGTGTGTGTCTGTCTGTCTGCTTGTCTGTCCATTAGTCTTGTCTGTCTGCCGGTCAACGGGTCTGTGCATGATTGGATGAAACGCCAACTTTGCTGTGCAAGCAAGTGGCATTGCCGCTTCCTCCTTGTGTGGCTCACCTTGTGCCTCTGGTGAGCCCGTATCACCTTCAAAGCGTTGATATTTGGTGATGGCCTAAGTATGACGTTGAGCCGAGCGTGAGTGTACGCATTAGCCGCATCTCGGCAAAAGGGCAAGCAGGAGGCCAGAAAGAAGCACGGCCCAACCTCGCGCTTGGCATGCAGGGTCTTTTCTTCCTGGCTGGCGTATTTCAGGGTAAAGAGCTCAGCCACCTCTTGGGGGGCCTCGGTGCGCGCCACAGCGTCCTTATAATACAGCAAAAACTCTTCGGGACTCTCAAAGTCGGGCAAGGCAGCTTCCTGCTGGGTATCAAGCTCTGGGGGCTGGAACTCATCAACGGGGGCCGCATGGCCATCGCTTCGCTTGAGCTCGTGCAGATTGAGGTCCTCCATGAGGTCCTCGCGTCCTTTTTGCACGGCCACCACCAAGCAACACCAAGCAAGGACCGCAAGCCCAGTGAGGGTGAAATCGGCAAAGGCAGGCAAGGCGACGATTCCCCACGACCTTGCTGCATACCTGCATCAGATTGCTGCACGGCCAGGTTTTGGCTGCTTGCCAGTGAGCGCGTCCAGCCTGCAACACCGAGGTCGTCGCTTGAGCCACCCCGCGAAGGAAAAAAAAAAAAAAAAGTTTTGTGTCTTCGCGGCACGGGGCGCACGGGGAGAACGAATGCAACAGAACGAAAAGAAAACCGCTCAAAAAGACAGCAAAACCGCCTCGTTTTTCACGCACCTGTCACAGCCATGCGTGCGGGCCGAACCCCCCCTGCACACTGCTTCACCGTGGTCGCCACCGCCCCGAGCGATGCCTGTCGGGGCAACCGCATCAGGTTCTTCCAACCAGCACCGACCACGCGCGCCGTCGCCATCCCAAAGGTCACTGCGATAATGCGTCAACAATCACACTTTGATATAGTGTAACTGTACCCTTTGTCACACTTGATGCCGTTCAAACCGAGCGAGAGAGACAGAGAGAGAGAGAGAGTAAAAATGATGACAAAGACAAAAATGATGACAAACCACCCACTCTTCTCTCTCTTTCTCTCTCTCTCACCTTTCATGTGGTAGTTGTGCTTTTGTGTCTTTGCTGTTTCTACCTTTCTCTCTCTCTCTTCTCTCTCTCTTTCTCTCTCTCTTTCTCTCTCTCTCAGTCACGCTCACAATATGGTTGTGGCTTGTACTATGGCGGCGACGAGTCGAATGGCAGTGTGGCGCGGGGCGTGGGGGAGTGTACCACGATGGTTGCGAGTGCGACGGGGTGGAGTGGGTGTGGCTAGTGTGTCACAT
This sequence comes from Monosiga brevicollis MX1, assembly GCF_000002865.3. Lineage (NCBI taxonomy): Eukaryota > Choanoflagellata > Craspedida > Salpingoecidae > Monosiga > Monosiga brevicollis. Next base: position 477,437 of record NW_001865062.1, read on the forward strand.
GCTCGCTTCGCTGCCGCCTCGGCGAGCCGCACGAAAAACGTGGACGAGCTCAAATCGGGTATGTGCAGCAGCGTTCGGCGCTCAACGCGCAGCATGTCGGACCGCCTGACCACCTCATCCCCTTGCTTGTGAACCCCATCTGTGGCTGGTCCTGTGGCTGATTTATCTCTTCCGTGTGGCTCAGAGCTGGCGGAAAACCCCTTTTATGCCAAGTATCGTCAGAAAGTCGATGCCACCGTTGCTGAGTACGTGCACGGCGCAGGCGCACACGTGCACCTTCAACCGGCGAGCGCGCCTCCCGTTTTTTATTCTTGGTCTTGCTTACCCTTTGATGATTGCCCAGTCAAATCTCAAACACGGACACCAATGAAATTGAGCTCAAGGAGATCCCCGAGACCCCATTGGCCCACGCCGAACACGCCAAGCAAGCCATCAAGGCCAAGGAAGCGCTGCGACACGTGAGCACCCTCCACCACTGGCCTCGAGGATCCACCCCACACCAGAACAACAGACTTGGCCTTTTGCAAATCTGATCAATCATCTTCCGCTCAATTTGTTCAGGCCCACAGTAGTTTGGCCCACGTTGATGCCTCGGAGCTGCCACCCTCGGTCACGCCGCTGGCTGAACTTCTGCCTGTGGACAAGCTCGCTGACGTTTCGACGGCCGACATTGCCCTCCTCTGGCAGGAAGTCCTCGGAAGCCAGGTGAGCAGCGTTGTTCACCTTGCTTCTCTTTTGCGTTTGCCCTGCGCCCTCTTGAACGCCCTGCAACGCGACAAAATTCGCTAGGTTGCTTACACCTGACGTGCAACCATCATCTAGGAGGGTGTCATTGGGGCTGCGGTGCCTGACCACACCTACGACTTGGTGTTTCGCCGCGGTCGGGTAAGGACTACACTGGCATCTTGGGCTGCCCGGACGCCCATGGGCACCGCTCTTCTCTCAATCAGAACCCCTGGACGGGCATGTGTGTTTGTCTCTGAATATTAGGAATCCCCTCAATTTCTTCATTTGATCCCACGCTCCACGGGATTCGAAGTCTTCGTGTCGGAGATTAAGAAGCATCAATGTGGCTTTGCCAGTCTCGGCGAATTCCAAGTACGGAATCTGCGTACCGCACGCGCCTTCTCCGACTTACTACTTGCTGACAAATGCTCATGACCGGCCCCGGCTTTTCTACCCCGCCCCGCTGCCCAGCTGCACGGCGACAGCACCCGCTCGCTCCTATCACTCAACTATTACACTGAGCTGAAACGCAGCAAAGGCATTGTTCTTTTGCGCGGCGAATACGACAAGGATGCCCTGGTACGAGCCTCCCAACCCCTTGGCAACCCACTTTCGTGATGGATCAATCCTGGTTTTTTTTTTTTGTTTTTTTTTCAAGGAAAAGAAGGCACCCACCCACCATTGCTGCCGCTAATGGGTCTCTCTGGTGTGTGGTGATGGATGCTCTTGGGGTTCGTGTGGCAGACCGCTCAGGAGGCCCAGTTGCTGGTCAACCAATTCTCCATCTATTATGCCACGCCTGAAGAGGTTGACACGAACAATTGTCACGACCTCGTGCGCACCCTCAACCACCGGTATGCAGGCGCCACACGCAAGGGACATTCTGACGCCCGTCAATCTGGTTCCTCACAACCGACTGGTTGGCATTTTGCAGACCAACTGAATTCAAGCTGGATGAGGTTGTCGAACGCTTCAACAACCTGTTTGCTCGACCTTAAGACGGTTACCTGACACCCAGCGCTGAGGGATATCCCGACCGACACTTCTAGTTACAATCCAGCCCTTGGCACCCTTCTCTCTCTCTCCCTTTTTTTTTTGGCCGTTTTTGCCAACCCAAGAATGAGAATGCGTTTCTGCGTTTTGAGTGATGTCAAACTGATTCCAAATTCGATTTCTTATTCCCAAAAAAAAACTAGCGCCACTTTTCATGGTGCTGGTTTTTTCCCTTGCAAATGCGATCATTTTCTCATTCGGAAGCAGAAATTGAAATTTTTCGAAAACTCATTCTTGTGTTTTTGCCGACCCCCTCAGAATCCATTCTCAAGGGGTCAAAAAGCTCATTCTATTCTGGGCAAAAACGGCCATTTAAATTTACTCGTTTGTTCGACCGAAAGAATCATCATCATTATCATGCTTCTTTATGGCGAAGTGGCCAGCGCTCAAGTTGAGAGGGGTAAAGGAGTTTTTGGGGTTGACAATTTTCAGTACAAGCAATTTTTTCATTGAAAGTCTTCAAGACACCTCAAGAGGAGTCGTCAAAGAGGTGGTGATGTTTTGACATGGTCAGAACACGAGCGCACCCTTGGAAGACCTTTGGGGGTTGGGAAGATTTACTTTCGGTTGGGCTTCTCGATGCGAACAGCCTCGAGGCCAAAGAGAGCCTGGCCATCCTGCGCCAGGGCCTCGTTAGCCTGGTCCACGTCCTCAAAGGTGACCTGGGCCACGGCACGGACGACGCAGCGCTTGACACCGGGGAACTTGGCGCGGATGTCAGCCTCAATCTTGTCAGCCCAGCCGAGGATGACGACACGCTTGCCCGCGGCGGCGGGGGCCTCGGCAGCGGCAGCCGGGGCGGCGGCGGCGGCGCGAGCGGGAGCACCAGCGGTGGACTTGACGGAGAGGGTGTAGCCCTCAAACTCCTGGCCATTCAGGGTCTCGCTGACCTTGATGGCCTCATCCTCCGTGGCGACGGTGATGAGAGCAAACTGGTCGTTGCGGCTCTTCTCGGCAGCGGTGACGGTGGCGTGCTCGGCAACGAGTGCCTTAACGCGGTCCACCGAGATGTTCTCGTCCAGACCACCGACAAAGACCTGCTTGGGGTCGGGCTCCTCAAAGCCAACGCGACGCTTCTCAACGCGGATGGTCTTTTCACCACCGCCAACAGCAGCATTGTTGAACTTGAGGGCGGCCTCGGCACCCTCCTCCGTCTGGTAGTTGACGAAGAAAGTCTTGCGGACCTCGCCATCGATCCTAAAAAGAAAAAAAAGGATAGAAAAAAAATTAAGAACAAAGAGTAGGCAAGGGTGAGGGGGCGCTTACAACAGTACACGCCATAGCCTTGAACTGCTAAGCGGCGGCAGATGAAGCGCAGAGAGCTTTAGGCCCCAGGCACTCCCCCTTGCGAGAGCACAAAGGCAGGTGCCGTATGCCACAGAAAAGCGCGGGTGCGGTTTTTTTTTTTACGTACTCGCGCTCACGAACGTCGACCGACTCGATGGGGCCAGCGCTGCCAAAGTGCTGCTCGACGTACTGCTGGTCGGTCTGGGAGGGGAGACCGATGATGACGATGCAGGTGTCGCTCAGGATGGGCGCACCGCCTGTGTGCAAATTTCATCCGTTGCACAAGCCGAGGACAGTACACAAGTGGGGATGAGCTTCAAAAAAAAAAAAACATAAAATAAAAAAAGGGCAGTGCAATACAAAGGCAAGGCGAGAGAAAGTTCAGACACAAGAGGGCGGCTCGGAAAGAGACCCCCTGCATAACGGGAGGTAGGCACACAACAGCAAGGTGCGATGGGGCTTGGGGTTCGGCTCCGAAAGAGCCGGAGAGAGTTGCAAAGGACTTACGAGCACCACGGCCGCGTCCACGGCCACGGCCACGGCCGCGACCACGACCACGTCCACGACGGCCCTGGCGCTGGTTGGGGAGAGTATCAGCCATTTTGGAAGGTCTACAGCCACCAAGAGTGGGCATCGGGCACGGTGAGTCTAGTCCGATCAAACTTGGGGAGAAAGCCAAGATTGCTGACACCAGGCGAAGCACAAGAAGGGTGGGGAGGGGCGGGTTGGCAGCTAGTCAGTAGCGAGTGGACAGTGGCGCGATTGTGTGAAGCGTCAAGGATCAACAACAGCGCAGCCAACCCGTGGTGGTCACGGGGCACGCTGTTGACCACCAACGCTTCTCAACGCAGTGGCGGGCGCGGACGCCGATTGCCTCTGCTCAATCACCGGCATTGCACACAAGTCCCTTCCCCCTCCCAGCTGCCCCCATCAAGACAAGAACAATCAAAACACCTTCCTTCCAACACCAATCCAATGCGATCGCAGCCCCCACAACGCCTTGACCTGCTTCCCGCGCTGCCCTTTGACCTTCGATCCCCTGTCCTTTGAGAGCGCGCCTCGAATGCAATCAGTGTCGTGCCGTGCAGTGTGTACGTGTACACACACACACACCGAGCAGCAGGCAGCCCGTCTCCACCGATGACATTTGGTAGCGACTAGTACCATGCTGCTACACACACACACACACACACACACACACACACACATCCATCCGTTACCTTTTGTTGCTGTTGTGGTGAGCAAGCGGGAAAATGCTTTTGAGTAGTAATGTTGTGTGGTTGGTTCACTGGTTTTCTTTTGCCTCTTGGGTTTCGTTCCGGCTCTTTCTCGGCTCATTCTCTGAAGGTTTGTAGAGTGTGGCAAGATTCTCTGGATTATCTTTTGTTTTTACGTTGTGTGATTGTTGCGGAAGAAGCGTACCTCTTGTCTCCCATTGCATCCCACTCTGTCTCTCTGACACTATAAATGGCGTCAGCGTGGCAGTTCACTCCAACACAACACGATAATTGAACGTGTTCAAGTTTACAACAAGTTGCAGTAAACACGAACACACAACCCTTTTCCTTTTGTTCTCTAATGTGAACCATGTTACTTTCAAGAACATCGTGGTAACTTTTGGCACAGCTTCTCACAAGAAGACCTTGCGCGTATTGAAACGTTTTAGTTCCTATGGTGGCGCGCGGAGGGAAGGCGTCGTTGTGTGTGTGATGTTCTTGTGTTGGACCGAGGGAAAAGGGAGTTCTGATGACACCAAGGCTTCAATTGGAAGCGCGCACAACGCTTCCAAGACACACACATACACATACACATACGCACACACATACACGTTAAGACAGGCACAGCACAGGCAAAACACTGAACTATCACAGCATCGCACGGCGATCTCTATCATCTCCTACTACACTATACACATAACATTATACACATAACATTGGCTGTTCACACTCTAGGCCGAGTCTTCGGAGATCTTGGGCCGCTTGCTGTGGTGAACTTGGTAGGATAGGTCGCGACCGCCGTCGGGGCGCTTGGTCGTGTCAATGTGGACGGTGCTGTGATTGACCAGCTCGCCAGACAAAACCAGGCGGGAAATCTCCGTGACCATGTGCTTCTCCACGTAGCGGCGCACAGGGCGCGCACCATAGGCAGGGTTGTAGGCCTCGTCCAGGACCAAGTCGCAGGCATCGTCCGACACGAGCAGAGCAATGTCGCGGTCCACCAGGCGCTGGTTGATCAGGTCGACCATGTTGCGGCAAATCTTGCGCAGGTCGCGTTGACCCAGGGGCTTGAACATGACAACCTCGTCCAGGCGGTTGAGAAACTCGGGTCGGAAATGCTGCTGCACCTGGCGCCGCACCTTGGCCTCCGTCTCGGGGTCAATGGCGCCGTTGACAACGTCCGCGTTCAAGAGGTCGTGAGCACCGATGTTTGACGTCAGCACAATGACCGTGTTGGTAAAGTCCACGTGGCGGCCCTGGCCGTCTGTCAAGACACCGTCGTCGAGGACCTGCAGCAGCACGTTGAGGACTTGGGGGTGGGCCTTCTCGACCTCGTCAAACAAGACCACGTTGTAGGGTCGGCGACGCACGGCCTCGGTCAATTGACCACCTTGCTCGTAGCCCACGTAACCTGGGGGCGAGCCAATGAGGCGGGACACGGCATGTGACTCCATATACTCGGACATGTCGATGCGAACAATGTGCTTGTCGTCGTCAAAGAGCTCGGCGGCCAGTGCCTTGGCCAACTCGGTCTTGCCCACGCCCGTGGTACCCAGGAAGAGGAAGCTGCCCGTGGGTTGAGAGGGGCGGGACAGGCCGGCGCGAGAGCGCAAGACGGCCTCGGCGACCGCGTCCACGGCGTGGTCCTGACCAATGACGCGTGACTTGATGCGCTCGGCCAATGCCAGCAGGCGCTCACGTTGGCTCTGGTTGAGCTTGGTCACGGGGATGCCGGTCCACCGCGCAATAATGTCCGTAATCTGCTCCGGGCCCACCTCCTCGCTGAGCATGGGGGCATCTTCCTGCTCGTCCATGCCGGAGCGTTGGGCGGAGCGCTCCTCGTCCTCGAGCGTCAGCTGCTGGATGCGGCGCTCGCAATCGGGGATGGCGTAGTACTTGAGGTCTGCAGCCGTTGCCAGGTCGCCTTGACGCTCGGCGCGTTGGGCCTTGCTGCGCAGCGAGTCGAGCTTTTCCTGTAGATCACGCAGCTCGTCGACACGACCGCGCTCCATCTCAAACTTCATCAGCAGGGGCTGCAGCTGTTCTTCGATATTGGCCAACTCCTTGCGCACGTCCTTGAGACGCAACTTGGAAGCCTGGTCCTTCTCCTTCTCCAGGGCGGTGGCCTCGACCTGCAACTGCAGGCGGCGTCGCTCGAGCTGGTCGATCTCCTCGGGGCGCGAGTCCAGCTGGACGCGCGCGTTGGCACAGGCCTCATCAATCAGGTCAATGGCCTTGTCGGGCAGGAAACGGCCCTGAATGTAGCGGTGGGAGAGCTGGGCAGCAGCCACCAGGGCGGCGTCGGCGATGCGGACGCCGTGGTGGGCCTCATAGCGCTCCTTGAGGCCACGCAGAATGGAGACGGTGTCCGGCACCGAGGGCTCGCGAACCTGGACAACCTGGAAGCGGCGCTCAAAGGCCGAGTCCTTCTCGACGTACTTGCGGTACTCGTCCTCGGTGGTTGCACCAATCATGCGGAGCTCGCCGCGTGCAAGCAAGGGCTTGAGCAAGTTGGCAGCATCCATCGAACCCTCGGTCTTGCCAGCGCCGAGCACATTGTGCACCTCGTCGACAAAGAGGATGATACGGCCTTCAGATTGCTTGATTTCCTCGAGCACGGCTTTGAGGCGTTCTTCAAACTCGCCGCGGTACTTGGCACCGGCGATGAGGGCGCCCATGTCCAGGCTGATGAGCTTGCCCTTGAGCGTTTCAGGGACATCGCCCAGCATGATGCGTTGGGCCAAGCCTTCTACAATGGCACTCTTGCCCACACCTACACACAAGCCAGGCGCAGCACAAAAAGTAACAAGGTGGTGAGGTCAACGCGCCCGAGACAAAACACAGATGGGCAGGGCGTGTACAGAGACGACCGACGGACGAGCATTCACACACACATACCAGGAGGACCGACAAGGCAGGGATTGGACTTGATGCGGCGGGCCAGAATCTGGATGACACGGCGAATTTCCTCGTCGCGACCCAGCACGGGGTCAAGCTTGCCGTCCGCGGCTTGCTGAACCAGGTCTACACCGTACTTGCTCAAGGCGTCGTAGTTTTCCTCGGCGCTCTTGCTATCGGCAGTGGTGGTGCCCTTGACGCGCTTGAGGGTCTCTTCAAAATGGTTCTTGGCCAAGCCGGATTCAGCCAGCTTGGCCAGGATCTGCTTGTCCTGGACAAGAGCACCAAGGAGATGATCGACGGCCAGATGGGCCTCGTTGTTCTTCTTCTGCAGCTTGGCGGCCGACTGAAGCAGGCGACGGGTGTCACTGCTCAGGCTGGCCTCCAGTGGGGCGGGTTCCTGTCGGGGCATGCGCTGCAGCAGGCTGCGAAGGGCAGCTTGCACGGGCTGCAGGGCGGCACCGGCACGCTGGACAACGCGCTTGGCCATGCCCTCGGGGTCTTCAAAGAGGATGACGGCCACATGGGCGGGCTCCACCTGGGAGTGGCCCTCTTGAATGGCAAAGTTCTGGGCCTCGAACAGGGTCTTGTTGACCTTGTCGGTAAACTCGTTGGGGTTGATGGCCATGGCGATGGTACTAGATACTAATAATCAATCCGGTTTGCGTGCAAGTCGGGGGGGGGGGGAATGCTGCTCGGCAGCAGGGTCTATATAAAATAGTCGGGCGTTGAAGGAATGAACGGGGTTAACCGTATGATAATGCGCTAGGCACTTGTAAGTTTGTCGTCAGCTGAGCTGAGTTGAAAAAAAAATGCCACTGCCCGACCTCAACGTCCCACTTCAGAGCGCCACTGGATGGAACGCCCGTTGGAGCAGAGACTGTGATGAGTGGTGTGGTGGTGTGATAAGCGTCTGGTGAAGGAGGAGGATGGTGATGAGCCTTTCTTCCATCGTCGGGGCTTTGTGGAGTCTTGGGTTATGGAAGGTTCGGTGTGCAACTAGATTGCGCCTCGCCCACACGCAGTGTCAGGGTGTTTGACAAGCAGAAGGTGCCAGACACTTCGAGCAGAGTCCGGTCACTGCCAGCCAATTCCAGGCGGCTGCTGTCATGGATCATGCCACAGACAGGGTCTTCTGTTACAATACTCGATACAGGACACGGACGCCGCACGTTGCCCCGACGCGAGCCCGTCACCATGACTGACCCGAGACTGGCTGCCGTTTCGGCGTCACGGCGCTCTTTTGTTCGTTGGACTGCTGCAACGCTGATCATGATGCAATCCGGATGTCAGATGAATAAATTGATGACATTCTTGCGTTGGATGCTTTATTTTGTAAAACTACTCTCTTTTTTGTCTTGATAATGTCTATAATTGAATATGTTCCTCGGACTTTAAGCCAGATCTCAATTGTCTGACATCAAGGCTGGATGCAGAGGTAGAGATGCACGTTGGCCAGCTGACAGATCCAGAGAAGTTGGTGGAGGGAAGGGCAACCAACAATGCAAAAATAAGCACTAAAGCAGAGAATTTTGCATCTCACGCACTTTACCCAGAGATATTGTTCTAGCCCACAGCCAGGTCAACGACCTCGTGCTCGCGCCAACACACACGAGCGCGTGTTCTCTCTCTCTTAAAAAAAACTCGAAAACAGTTTTCTCTCTCTCTCTCTCTCTCTCTCTCTCTCTCTCTATCTCTCTCTCTCTCTCTCTCTCTCTCTCTCTCTCTCTCTCGTGTGTCGCGTCGTGTCGTGCCGTGTGGTATTGCGGCGCGCGCACGTTATTCTGGACGTGTTTGCATCGTCCTGGCACCTTGGATTAGCTAGCAAACCATTTGTTTCGGGGGGGGAGGCATCATCAAGCTGCCGGCCGGCGGTGGTGGTGCGCCCGCTATCGACGCCCCGAGGTGCGCGCACACGCGCAAAGGAGCAGGAATTCAAGAGCTCTGAGCCCGGATCAGGAACATGGCGGCCAAGTTCCAGGTCCTCAATGAGGAGGGCAAGAACCGTCATCGCTTCCTCTCCTTCGCTGACCAGCTCAAGCGCATTCAAAACGAGGCCATCCGCCCCTTACATCAGGTCTTTGAGGAAGTTACAGAGGTGAGCCTCCGCTCTCAGCTTGTCCAGCTCGCTTTGCCGAGGCCCCTTCAGCTGCCGGGGGGCTTTGACGCACATTGCCAGCTTTGAATCTGACCCTGCCCCGCCCCTGCCCGTAAACTTGTCTCTGTCCTTGTCGCAGGATACAACCACCTTTTTCGATGAAGCCCTGGACAAATGGCGCGAACTCAATCTCACCTCCCACTTTGAGAGCTTCACCCGGGATGTGCGTGGCCTCAGCGGCAGCCTCCCGCTGCTCGTGCACCACCAAGGCAAGCTTATCGATGCTCTCTTGCATCACCTGACCGTGCCCAAAAGCCGTGCCCTGGACGCGCTGCTGGATTTGACCGTTCAACTCGCCCGTGACCTACGCGATGAGTTTTATCAACATTTTGACCGCGTCTTCGAGACGATGCTCCAACTCCTCAACCCAAGCTCCCGCGAGGATTTGGAAAGCAACTTGGTCAAGCACGCCTTTACCACCCTGAGCTTTCTCTTCAAGTTTCTTCGAGCGTACATTGTCAAGGACCTCGACTACTTTTTCCAGACCTACTACCATCGGCTGCTCGGCGCTGACAGTCGTCCCTTTCTTCGCCAGTTTGCTGCCGAGTCCTATGCCTTTCTGCTCCGCAAGGTCGGCCCTGAGCGTTTCCCAGATCATCTCAAGGTCGTGTTTCAGCATGTGTACCTCCAAGACGATGCTCAACTGGCTGAGGGTGTTGGTCTCACACTCTTTGAGGTGCGTACAGTGCAGATTGTCGCGCTGCGCTGCCTGGTCGCCCGCACATAATAATTAATTGTGCTTGGCTACTTAATCTGTCTGTCAGCCCCGTGCTCATTCCCCAAGATTTGCTCGATCCATATCCTGCTTTAGGCCGTCAAGAGCGTTCGGCAGCAGCTCCACTCCTCTGCCCACGCTCTGCTTGGCGCTTGCCTTCAGCTGCTGGGGACCTACACGACTTCCGCCCATGGCAACGAGCCGCTGCAGGCCCACGTCGTCACCGCCTTGCGTGCCTGTTTCCAGGGTATACTCAAACACGTCTCCGCTGATGTCTGGCGCAACCTTTCGCAATTGGTGCTGGGCCGAGCGGCCACCTTGCGCCAACAATTGGCCAACAAGCCCACCTCACGCCAATTGGCCTTTCACCTCTTTCGGTATGTACCGCTCATTCACACTCCCCTCAGTCTGGCCAAGGCCGCATCCGCAGAAACGGCCGTCTACCTCTCGCCTTTTGTTCCAGAACTGTATCAACACGGCTCACCATCCCGTGCCATCTCTTGCATTCCCCATTCAGGCTGTGTGACGTGCTGCGCACGTGTGTACATGCCAATGCTCGCTCAACCGTGGTCACAGTCACGGCACTAGCGCGCCTGGTCATGGACCTGCTCGAAACACGCACCTCCACTCTCCAGCTTCGTGCCGCGCTGCACCTGCTTCAAGGCCTCACGCTCTGCCACCCCCGTGAAATGGCCGAGCTCGAACTGTGGCAGCAGACAGCACCGGTCCTGTTGCAACACGACCGTCCCATGCTCGAAGCCGAGTTTATTCTGGACTGGGTCGAGGGTCTCTGGCACAGTCGCGCCGCGCTGGCTCTGGTAAAGCAGCCCGTGGCTGACTTTTGTGGTGGCCTCATTGCAGCCAACGCCCGACAACCCATCACCTTTTTGACCCTCTTGGGGCACATTTGCGAGGGCCATGATCTTTCCCTTGACCTTCGCCTTGCCCCCAAGGCCGAAGAAGCCTGCTTCACACTGTTGCTTCGTGCCGCTGCTGCCCTACAACAACAGCCCGACCTCATTCACGAGCGCGATGCGCAAATTGGGGATCTTTGGATCTGCCTTCGCGTCCTGGCACAAGCCCATGATCATAACGACGATGCCAAAGCCCCGCTCTCTGAGAATCGCCGAGCCCAGCTGGATACGGTCTGCAAGATTTTGGCTCGTCATTTAGGTGCCCCGTCGACGCAAGCCTCTCGTCAAGCCAGTGGATCTGGCGTCGTAGATCTTTTGGATGGCCCGGCCATGCAAGTTGAAGGTTACGCCTGTCTTGCCGCAGCGCTTCTCCTGTGGTGGCGTGGTGGCGCGCGTGAGGCTCCGGACGAGGCTCTCGTGGACTGGTTGCTTCAACTGTTGGGCCGACATGGCGCGTCTGAAGCCCTTCTCCAGGCTGCTGAGATCATCTTGGGTGACATCCAAGCCACCCACCCGGGATTGCTGTCGACCGAGCGCCTGTTTCGTCTGCTGGGTCGAACGCAAAAGTTCTTGTCACACTCGCTTGGCAAACAACGATTGCTGCTGCTCCGCATCTTTGGTCACTTTGAACAGCCTCAGTGGCCCAACAAGGAGACGAAAGGTTGGCTTGCCCCTACTGCTCAGTTGTTGTTTTGCTGTTGGTTTTGGTTCTGGTTTTGCCTGGCCAACGTGGTTTGGCATGTGGCTTGGCATGCGTGCGTGCGTGCGATTTGTTGATTGCACCACTTTGTCCCTGCTTCCTGCTCCCTCCCTGCGGCCTACGATTGTATGCTCACTTCAACCCCAAAACCACACCGCCCACCTGCCGGGTCCATGCTGCTGTAGAACCTTGCTTGATTCTTGAGCGTTGCCTCGAGGTCGAAAGCATTCCAGCTGATGTCAAGCGTCATCGTGAGCGCCGCGTGGTCTTGGGCCGTCTGGCTGAGCAAGCGCGCGAGCTTCCTGAGCCCGTCCACCTTGCCGTGTTGCACTACCTTTTCGGCCAATATCGAGTGAATTTCAGCCTGCTTTGGGCTGATGCCAAGGCTGCTCTGCAGGTTCAGGCCGGACTCGCGCCCGAGCTTTTCTGGCGTGTGGCCCGTGACCAGCAGCAAGCCGTCGCTGTTTTGACGCGCACCGTCACAACACAAAGTCTATCCCTACTCAAGCGCGGTGTCGATGTTTATGGCCAGGCCAACGGCGTTAATACCAAGGCTTTTGCTTCACACTTGGAGCACAGTGTGGCGCTGGAAGGCCTTGCTCTAGCCCTTCTGGGCCGACAGTGGCTGCATGCCTTGGCCCCGGCCCTGCACAACAACTTGGCGCACTTGCGCACGGGCCATGTGCCGGAGGATGCGCCAACTCCGGGGAGCTCTCCCGCCTCGTTTCGCCAACTGCCAATGACTGTCTTGCAGACCCTTGAGCAGCTGGCTCACACGGAGGATCGTGTCGACTTGACCAAGTTGCAGCAGCTTGTCTTGGAGACCTTGGCCTCGGCGCCGCAGCTGGTGCAGCAGCACGCCGAACCTCTCGCCAGTGACTTTGTCCAACTTTTTACCTCTGAGTATGACGCTGTGTTTGCCGGCGAGCAGCGCTTTCAGGATATCAGCGACCAAAATGATGCGCTTGCAGGTTGGCCATGTTGCGCTTTGCAAACCCATCAAATATCGTCTCGCATCACGTGCCATCATTTGCTTGCTCACCACGAACAACCTTCGGCTTTCCACTCAATGTTCAATATTCCCACTTGCTCTCTTTTGCTTTTGCGTTTCCTCGTGCCTAGGCATTATTCAAGCCGTGCAGCCCGCTTCGGATGAAGATGAGGACGAACTCGACACAGCTCAGGCAGATGAGAAGGAGGATGATTTGCTGGAGGACCTGGACACCATGGCCCTACGCTCACGGTCTAGCAAGGCCCCACCAGCGCAAACAGCCACGGACGCTGCGTCCAATTCTCCGACAGTACCCGACGGCGATGCCGAGGCTGAGCAGGAGGGAGACGCTTCTGAAGAGCCAACGGCCGATGCTCCGCCTAGGCGTAAGGAGGCTCTGCACGGCAAGCCTGTCGAGGCAGTCGTGCGCCAATGCGTGTTCCGCTGCATGTCGGTGCGCAAGAAAGTCGTTCTTGCGAGCATTACTCAATTCCTGCAGTTGTTTGCGGTCCTCAAGCGTGGTGACGCCCTCCCCATGAGCGCCGAGCTGCAAGATGCTTTCTTGCAGGTTCTGCAGCGGCCAGAGGAGGATATGCAGGAGCATGCGCTCACGGCCTTGTACATTTTCAAGTCCTTCCGCGTTAACGTCAAGCCTTACCACCAACAGTTGACGCTGGTCATTCGCTCACACCGTGCCAAGCTGCGGGAGATCCTTCAAAAGTTCAACATTGAGAGCCAGGACGGCGTTCTCAAGGCTGAGCACCGCGATGCCTGCATTGCCACTCTGCATCGTATCTTGCTCGCCAAAATGTTTGCCCGCCGCGGCCGCAGCAAGCAGTACAACCCACGCGATCAACGCCGCCTTGTGCTGCGCTACTTGCAAGGCTCGACCCAGGAGGAGCTACTTGACTTTGTGCGCCTCGTGACCCGACCTATCGAAGACAACGTTGACAACGTACTCTCCGCAGAGGCTGCAACAACGCAAAACAGTGCCGTTGACGTCACCCGTGCCCCTCCTTTGAAGCGACAGCTCGGCTTTATGGCTTTTGTTACGGATCTGGTTCAAGTGCTAGGAGCCCACCTCGCGCCCTTCCTACCGCATGTCATGCAAATGCTCCTCGGCATTCTTCAGTGAGTGTTTGCTCCCATTCTCTTGACGGTATCTCTGCGCGTCTGTCACTCGACGAAGTTGAGTCGCCAGTCCAACCAGCGACCTGATACCCCTCTGCATTTTTCTCCTCCCCTCCCCACCCACACTTCTTACATTCATGTTTTTCCTTGCTTCGCGCGCTCATGTGTATGTCTTTGTTCGCCCTTTTCTTTATCTTCGTGTGTGTGTGCTACCTCATCCATAGAACCACCGATTCCCTCCTGGCCCAGCGCGACTTGATTGCCCGGCGTCATGTGGCCGTTCTAAAGAGTGTGCGCCGCGAAGGTCTTCGCCGTATCGTTCTCATCTACCAGACTTTTCAGCGCCGGCTTCTTGTGGACTACGATCGCGATATTGATCGCATCCTCGTGTCGCCACACCTCGATTCTTTTGTGGCGGAGCAGTTGCAGCGACCAAGCCCGTTGATGGAGCTTTTCACGCTTTGGAGCGAGCTGCCCACGCTTGTGGACCTCTTTACCGCCTATAATCAGGCAGTGTTGCCGACCATGTGGGCTGTCTTGAGTCACCCCCACGCCAAACCATCGGCTGTTGCCGCTGTCCTTACCGTCATTGACAACCTCTTGCCCACACACGACGATCTCAAGCGCGCCAAGCGCTTCGAAAGGCGTACTGCAGATGCACAGAACGGTGTTACCAAGTCTGATGCGAACGATGCGGACAGCGATGGCGAAGCAGCCGACGTTGTGGAGCAATATCGCGCTGGCGTCAAAGTTGAGGAGGAAGAGTTTATGCGTGAACTTGCTGCAAAGCGGGCCGTCATGACCGATCATGTCAGCTCTTTGTTAGCCCACATGGCAGCCTACATCTTCAACAAGTATGCGGACTCGGCACCTGCTGACACCATGGACGAGACGGGTGACTCGGCGCTACCGTCAACGGACCCTACCACCGCGGCGGTCGCGAGCAATACGGCCTTGGCCGGGGTTGAGGAAGACGAGGATGACAACGAGGATGCAGCAGAGGCAAACACAGACGCAAGCGTGCCTTCCGCTTCGAATACCGCAGTTGGGAAGACGCGACTCAAACGATTTGCACCGCTGGACTTGTCCATCCTCTCCCGCTTGGCCCCCTTTGCGACTGATGCCGACCAAGCCGTGGCTTTGACGCGGCTGCTCATGTCTCAGCTCTTGCTGCCGGACCGCCTTTTGCGCGTGCCCAGCAAGGTGCATATTTTGCGCTTTGCGTTGCACGCATTCGACCTCTTTGGCCATGCCCATGGACACCTGGCTGCTCTGGCACAGGTCCTGGAGCGCAGTGACAGCGCTCAGCTCAGATCTCTGGCTGCTGAGTGCATCGTGGCCGGCGCCAAATTTGAAGACATGGTCGACGTTGCCCCGGTCGCAGCCGATGTGCTCGCGCTCCAGGCACTCGATGGCACAGCGGCGGGCGAAGTTCCAGACTACGAAGCCCGCGTTAGTGCTTTCGAGCGCTTGCGAGCTCGTCTCGAGACCAAAGACGTCACCCTCTCTGCTCCCGCCCTCCAGTTACTGGTGCAAGGCACTTCCCACATGCTCTGCAGTGATGACTTTACGCTGCGCAGCATTGCGGCCACGCTCTTCGAGCTGTTGAGTGCCACAGCTGAGCGCAACCCCGAATTTTACCCGGTCCTCATCGAGGGGCCATGTCTGCGCGTCTTGAAGCGTGGTGTGCGCGCCGATTCCGATGCTGCCCGCCAGCAAGCGCTGCAGTTGTTGGCCCGCCTCTCTTCCATGTTTGCAACCACGCCGCGCTTTGCCGTATTGCAGCCGCTGCGTCACCATGACGAGGAACAAGATTTTTTTGCCAACATGGTGCACATTCAGCGCATTCGTCGCATCAAGGCCCTCACGACTCTGCAGGCCTACCTTCAGGAGCACCAGTCATCACTCGCCGATGACGACGTAGCCACCGAGGACACCGAGGCTGATGCCTTTTTGCAAGACATGCTCACGGGCTTTTTTGTGCCTGCCTGCGCGCACTACGTGTTCGAGGCCACCAAGGTTCAAGAGTCCAACTTGGTATTGGCGGCCACGGACACCATTGGCGCGATGGCTCGTGTCTTACCTTGGTCCGCTTATGCGCAGCTGCTCCGCAGTTACATTGACCAAGCCTCGCGCAAGCCGGACCTTATCAAGACACTGCTTCGTGTGGCTGTTGCAGTACTTGATGCCTTTCACTTTGATGTCAGCGATGCCATGGTAGAGGTGGAAGCGCCTGCCAAAAGCAACGTTGCGGCTTCTGGTACGGGTGCCACCAAAGCGACGGCGGAAGCGCATGAGGCAGATCAGGACGATGATGATGAGATTTACACTAGTCGCCAGATGCGTTCGAATCGTACCCGCACGGGTGGCCTGACTAGCCGCAACCCTGTCCTGCAGGGCCTGCTGCGCGTGTTCATTCCCAAGCTGAACCGGTTGCTGGCCTACAAGGACGAGGAGGGCCATGACTTGGTTCGCAGTCCTGTCGCGCGTGCTCTGGTGCGCCTTTTCCTCAACTTGCCCGATCAAGTGCTGAGGGCTCAGCTCCCCCACGTTCTATTGAAATTGGTAGCGATGCTGCGCCATCGCCACAACAGCCTGCGTGACGAGGCTCGTCGCGTCTTTGTAGACGTATCGGTCATGCTGGGGCCTGCGTATCTGCAAGCTCTTGTCAAGGAGCTCAAAGATGGTCTGACTCGAGGCTACCAACGACATGTCCTCTCTTACACGCTTCACCAGGTGCTGCATGCACTCCAGCCCAGTTTTGCGCCCGGCGACGTCGATGCATGCTTGGATCCAGTCATGGAAGTGGTGATGGACGACATCCTGGGTTTGGCCGGCGAGGAGAAAGATTCGGATGAAATTCCGAACCGAATCAAGGAGGCCAAAAAATCCAACTGCTACGAAACAGCTGCGGTCATGGCCACGTTCATCTCACCTGGTATGACCATCATGCTCCTTGCGCCCATTGAGAACGCCATGGCAGTCACCGAGAGTAGCCGCATCGTCAACAAGCTACGCGAGCTCCTGCGCACCATGGGTCGGGGGCTGGAAAACAACGCTGCCTTTACGGTTGAGACCTCGCTTAAGCTGGCCCATTACCTTGTTCGCCGCTACTTGCCTTTAAGCAAACAAGGCGCGGTCAAGGTCAAGGACAAGCAATTGCGCCCGGAGTCCATCTTCATTGTCCCACCGAGGCCCAGCGGCCCTCAAGGCCCGCAGGTGTACTTTAACACGAATGCCCACTTGATGGTAGCGCTTGGCCTTCAAATGCTTCTGGCCGCCTTCCGCCACAACCAGCTGGACGCCACCAATGAGGAGCAGCTGGGCATGCTCGACCCATTCACCCCTCTGCTCGTGGACTGTCTGTTTTCCATGCATACGCGCATTCTCAGCTTGACGTGTCGCATCTGGAGCCATTTCATTGTTCTGCATGGTGCATTGCCGTCTATGACCAAGGTGGTACCCAAGCTGACGTCGCGCATGATCAAGCTCATGCATCGCACGGGCGAGAGTAACGCTTCAACCGAACTGGTCCAAAGCTGTGCCAAAGCTCTGGGTGTTGTTTTGCGCGATGTCAACTCGGCCAAGCTCTCGGACAACCAATTAGAGGTGCTCTTGTCCTTTATTCGCGAGGATCTGGAGACGGTCGAGCGTCAGACGACGGCCTTTGGCTTGCTGCGCACCATCGTGACGCGTAAGCTGATGCACCCAGAGGTGTACACGGTGATGGACCGCGTTGGCTCCGTCTTGGTACAATCGCAATCCACCGCCTCGCGAAATTTGGCCTGTCAAGCATTTGTCGCCTTTTTGCTCAACTATCCGCTGGCAAAGAAGCGCCTGGTGCACCATCTGCGCTTCCTCGCCTCCAACCTCAATTACGAGTTTGACACGGGCCGTTTGAGCGTGGTGACTACGCTGCACGAAGTCGTCCGACGCCTTCCTGATAACATGGTTCACGAATATCAGGAAACCTTCTTGCTGCCGCTGGTGCAGCTAATTGCCTCTTCAGGTTGGTCATTTTGCGGTCCTTCTGCGTGGTCGCTAGACAGATGGCATCATGCAACTTGGTTTTTGAATATGGCTCGTTTTTCCATTTCATTTTTTGTTTTTTTGTTTTTTAAATTGTCCCCGTGTGTAGACGTGGCGCACACGCGCCAGGTGGCTCAGCTGGCGCTGCGCGCTTTGCTGGATCGGCTACCTCACGCCGAACAAGACAAGATCTGCGAGATGGCCAATTTGTGGCTTCAGAGCGAGGTCAGTCAATTGTGAGCGATGGTTGGCCAAAAGTTTGGCCTAAAGCAGAGCTGACCGCCCCTTGCCCTACTCTAGAAGCCCGCACTTCAGGTGGCTGGCTGGCAAGTGACATCGCTGCTTATTGACGTTTATGACACGCGCTTTCGCACCTTTGCCCCCCGGGTCATCGAGCATGCGATGGCCGTCTTTGCCAATGCTGTGGATGAGGTACCGTTATGCGACAGATTGACTGCTGGATTGCCCATCCGTATCTAATAATGCAAAATGGCTGTTCAATAGGATACTGACGAGGAGACAGATGACATGCAGGGCCAGGACACTTGGCAGCTTCTCTATCTGAGCCTGACAGTCCTTCACAAGCTAGCAGGTTCTTTAGAAAGTGTCAAGCAGACGCTTCTGTCCAACGCTGAGCTGGGCCGACACCTCAAAAGTCTTTTGGGCTACAGTCATGCTTGGGTGCGGCTTGCCAGCGCCCAATGCATTGGCGGTCTCTTGGCCAACCTTGCGCCAGGTACATGCATCACTTGAGCCCCTTTGCACCAGAGCTTTGAGTCACTGTCGCCCGCCGTCTTCGACACTCATTGTGCGTGCCATCTACGATGTGTTTCTTGTATTGTGCTCTGGTGTCGTCAGGCGCGGTCGCGGCGTCAGTGCTTGGGGATGCTTCCAGCACTAACAACAAGAAAGCGGTATCTGCATTGGGTCTCACCACGATGATGGAAGTGTATGACCTCACCTACGTAAGTTGCAAACTTCTGCACACGCCGAGAACATACACCGTGCCACTCACGTTTACCTCTTCTGCTGTTGCCATGATGATGTGTGACTATAGAGTTGTGTGATGCAACTCAAGTCCCGCTTTCTCGATGCCGTATTGGGGGAGCAAGTTGTCAAAAATGTGTTGTTCTTGCTCAAAGTGCTACTCGAGGGCACAGACAACTCGAGTTTTGCGGTTGGTCTGGGTTGCTCACCGTGTTTACCAAGCCACGAGTCTTGTGTGGCTCCGTATCTCTCGGTGGTGCTGAATTTCTGATGGTTTGGACTCGCTGGCGTTTAGGATGGATTGCCTGCATTTGAGCGCCACCCATCAGAATCCGATGAGGAGGACGCAGAGAAGGAAGATGACACGACGGCGCCGGCTGTGGCTCACATCGTGCGCCGTATTTTGGACCTTGGACGCACTGGTGCGTGGTGACTTTCGTACATGACCGCAACTGCTGGGCTGCAGCTGCACCCATGGCATTGACTGACCGCGGATGATCGCGCCTTGGATGCTACTGCAGAGGCGGTTCAACACCACGAATCGGAGCGTGTGCGTCCTACTGTTGTCAAGTTTCTAGGAGCCCTTTTGACAGGGTTGCGCGGGCAATGGCCGGCGTTGTGTCAAGGTGCCGTGCATCATGCAGCTGAGCTGCTTTTCCGGTGCGTCGTTTTTGAGTCGTCGCACTCCTTCCGTTTATTCATATAACAAATCAACCAAGCAGCGAGTGAACTCCCAATAAACATGCATTTTTCTGCTGCTGTACGCGCATCTCAAACCCCGGTCCCTGTCCCTTGTCTTACGGTCTGTGCTCAGAACGATGGATGATGACGGGTCACCGGAGGAAGTGCGCCAGATGGTGCGCCAATTGATCGACCTCTGTCAACACGTTTGCGGTTATGACATGACCACCATGCTGGATGAGGCGCGCCAAACGGTGAGTGATAAGGATTGGTTTGGAGACTGGCATATTGCCAAGAGCTTACAGCTGTTTGTGACTTGAATTGTGATGCGTTTGTTCATTTCCAAGGTGGCCGCCAAGAGGCAGAAGCGCAAAAACCGCGAGAACCAAATGCAGATTGTCAATCCACAGGCGGTATGTTCGTGTGCTTGGCCGCTTGTTGACCTTGTCTTCAATCAAGTGCTCTTGGCGTCTCGTTTTCTGATCCCGCGTCGCATTAACGATTGGTCATAGGCTGCGGCGCGCAAGGTAAAACGAAACCTGGCCAAGCGGGCAACCCGCCGCCGTCAAGTCGAGCGATTTAAACAAAAGTCTTTTGGTGGCAAGTCCGTGGACGGCATTGTCCAGGCCAAGCGTGCCAAGAAGCATTCATGAAAGCTACAGTTTGAGTGAGAGGTTGTGTGTTGGTTGCGATGAACCGGAGAATTGTGCGTGCCGCGTTGCCAAACTCGCACTCGCCCCGGCCAGTTGATGGAGGGATGTGAGCCGAATCTCGAACAAATTTAAGGAACCTTGCCAAACCTGCCATGATGTGAACAAGTCTTCCACATTTGAGATCAGGACAAGGGATCTGAACCTGTATTGACTGTCTGTTGGTTAGTTTTTTGTTTGTTCTTTGTTTTTTTTCCTGGTGTTGGTAAGTTTAGTTGTTGGAAGCCACACCGATGGCGAACAGATATCCAAGGCAGGTGAAGGTCTCCCGCCTTCACACAATCCCAGCAACGTGTGTTTTCTGCCCAAAGATGAGATGATGATTGATTCATTCAATTAGGTAGGTTAGGTCTGTCACAGATCTCTAGAACGAAATAAGGATGGGTTTTGTCGTGCTTGTTGGTCATTTCATGCGTTGCCGCCTCATTCACGAGGCGTGTGGCTTTTTTTGCCCATGTTCACTGAAAAGGTTGGTTGATGGCGAGTCCGGAGAGGTGGGAAGTAGCAAGGGCAATGTCCGAGAGGGGAAGGCTATCCGCTGCAGTGAGGCTATTGCTGGCAAAGGAGAAGTTGAGATCAGGTTCGTCCTCGTCTTCGGAATCATAGGAGAGGGCGGCAAGCTGTGCATAGTGATCCAGCACGCTGGCAAACGTTTGTGGTCCTTTGGTTACCCCTTGCTGCCAGGCGGCAAGTTCAGAGGGGAGGCGCCAACGACGCTGCCAGACCAATTGAATGTCACAGGTGACGACACGTTGCATGGCGATGCGAAAGAAGCCGTCGACGAAGCGGCCGTCGAGATCAATGGCACCGACATGTGAGTGTCCCTCGAGGAACTGATTTAGTGTTGCGGCGGCAAGGAGGGAGCCCGAGTAGTCCTGAAGTTCGGGCTCTTCTGCGGCACTGCAGGCGGCAGCGAGAGCCAAAAAGTCGAGGCGGGTATTTCGTTGCACTTCACGGTCTTCCATGGCATTGGAGGTGAGGCGCTGACAAATGACAAGGTCGATGGCCTCCGAGGGCAGGAGGGCGACAAGGGGGCTGGTAGATGGGCAGGGCTGCCGTGTCTGCTTGAGTGGTGAAGATGGCTGTGTGGCTGAGATGCGAGCGTCCAAGTCGGAGCGGGTGAGGGCTGTGGTCGCAAAGATGCAGCCTGTGCCTTGGCGGATGTAGAAATCTTGGTAGACTTGTAGAAGTTGTGGGTGGGCGAGGTCGTCATCATCAAAGAGGATCACAGCGTCATGGGTAGGCATGTGGCCCAGCGACTCTTGGCGCAGTTTGAGGAAACCTTCGAGAGCGAGGCAGACATGCTGAAACTGGCGACGGGGCTGGGGCTGGGGCAATCCGCACAAGACAAGGCCGGGCGGTAAATCAGACTGCACTGCCTGCAGCAGGGCTTGAAGCAGCAGGTGAGCTGGCCCAACCGAGGAGGGTGGGGCCACGGCCAACGGGATGGTGGCGGTGCCGACTGCGGTTGCAGTGGTTGCCTGAGTGAGCAAGCGGTGAACTTGGAACGTGTCGAGGGCGGTAGAGAGGCTGATGACGATGTGGTCAAAGGCAGCCCCTTGCTGAACCAAAAGGCTGCGGACGGCAGCGACCAGGAGATCAAAACGCAGGGCGTGTTCCACATGCGAGGCGATCAGTGCCGCGGTGGCTGTCTGAGGTGGTGGCACAGGCTGCACGCCACCGACACCAAGCACCCATTGGTGCTGATGAGCCGGAACACGAAACATTCTCGGATCGACTAAAGAGGTCAAGTCTCAAACTTTGGTCACTCGACGCCCTCTCTCTGTGTGCGCGCGTGGAGCAGGGAGAGGAAGCAACAGAAAAAAAAAGCCATCGACGCCGGCAACTGCCAAGTGTGATGCCTCTGGCTGGGATCCACAGAGAGGCGTCTGATGCAGTGTGCTACAACGTGAGGAACCTCAGCCTGATCAGAGAGCTGAACAGCAAGCACGAACCACAGTGTATGTGTGTGTGTGTGTGTGTGTGTGTGTGTGTGTGTGTGTGTGTGTGTGTGTGTGTGTGTGTGTGTGTGTGTGTGTGTGTGTGTGTGTGTGTGTGTGTGTGTGTGTGTGTGTGTGTGTGTGTGTGTGTGTGTGTGTGTGTGTGTGTGTGTGTGTGTGTGTGTGTGTGAGCGTGTGATGTGAGCGTGAGCGTAGCTGGCGGGAGAGATTGCTGCCATTCGATGTCGGCTTGCAGCGATGACTGCAGTGATTGCAACATCCTGTTGATCTACGAAATGCTTACAATAAAAACATGACATACACTTTTCCCTTTCCCTTTAAGCTTATGACCCTTTTTTCACTCACATGAATTGCTGATATCGTGTGTCTGTTC
>NW_001865062.1:500017-513568 GCF_000002865.3 Monosiga brevicollis MX1
TGTGTGTCCGTGTGTCTGTGTGGGCTCGTATGTGTGTGTGTGTGTGTGTGTGTGTGTGTGTGTGTGTGTGTGTCATACTCTCTCCACTCTCTCTGTGTCTGTCTTACACTCACACACCTGTGCACTCACTCTCTCCTCTCTTTTCATTCTCTCTCAAACCCTCTTCTGTCTCTTTGTGTCTCTCTCCTTTTTCGTGTCGTTGATTCTGTTACATGACATTGTATCATGTCCAATCAAATTTTTTGATACATCCGGATCTACTACATGCGGATATTGTATTTGGCAGCGGGTCATCAAAACGGGTCATGCATGGCCCATATGTTAGCGTGAGCATTATCAGTTGCCCTGCTGCCTGCCTAGGGACTCTGAGTTTCTCGTGTATATGTGTGTGTGTGTGTGTGTGTGTGTGTGTGTGTGTGTGTGTGTGTGTGTGTGAGCTGCGATGAGAGCAATTATCTGACAACACCTAAACATCAAACCCATGTATTTCGAGTTTTTTTTTTTTTTCTGCTCTGCGTCAACGGCTTTGAACACGGGCGAAGCTGGCTGGCGGTGCATCATTTCGGGGTTATGATGAAGCATAGTCTTCTGGCGTGATCAGATTTAGCCCCTGCCTGCCTTTTTTTTTTTTTTTTTTTTTTCCTAGAAGAAGAAGAAGGCATTGCCGTTTCTTGGAGGCGCCAGCTGTCAACGGTCGTTGCCCGCCTCTTGCGCCCGCACCTGACCAATGCCTCCTCGGCAAGCCGTCCAGACCAGTGTGCATGAGGCCCATGTTCAAAAGCAGGTTGGCTGGTGTAGAAAAAATAAAAGACATTGCTTGTGCACGGCGTCAGTGGTTGCGGTACTCATGCGGTGTGCCGTGCTTGTGATGGTGTACTGCCGTGGCAAATCTGCAGGCTGCAAAGGCCTCACGGCGAGCTCTTGCCGATCGTGCCTTGGCACTGTACAGACTTTGCATCGCTGTGCACGCTGGTGTGGAACCCTCTGAGAAAATAGAGCAACTCTTGGCAAGTCATGGTATCACCAGTGCTGATCTGGCACAACTGCAACCCGATCCGTCGCGCCCGAACAAGAAAGCCCCGACAGCGGCTTCGGTGGCTCGGCTCTACGGATTGGAACAAAAAGACTTTTATGCTGCTCAAAGTCGCGCCGATAGACATGTTGATTCTGGAGATCAACGCCGCATTCTGACTGCTCCTGAACGACGCCTGCTCGCACAATACGTCGGCACACTGGCCGACAACAACAAAGGCAGACGACGAGCCCTGGCAGTGGTGCTCATGTACCACCTCCTCGAAACCCGCCACGCAGCCCGCGAACGAGCGCTCGAGCTAAAAATACCGGATGCACGGCTGATTCAGCCACTGAATGACCGCGAACTTGACTTCCTCGCGCGTCTGAGCACAAATCCCGAACAACCCCCCTTGCGAGAGAAATGGTTTCAGGTTTGGGAGGCTGAGTTTGCGCCCCTTTTGGAAACCGCCAGAACCCAAGACCCACACCGCCTTGCCGCCGCCACACGTTCTCGCTGTGAAGAGCACTTCCGCTCTCTGGGAAATGCACTGCGGCAGCTCAACTTTTTACACGACACCGGGCCCCACGCGGGAACCATCCGCTTAGATCGTACGTCATTAGCTCTCTGTCTTGATGCCTCCGTCCACCCCAACTCAACTCTACCTGAGTTTGCTTGCGTCAACATAGGACTGTCACATGTGTGGTCCATTGACAAAATGCCAGGCCTCAACGCAGGCCTGGGCATGTTGCAGGGCGATTTTCGAAGTGAGCATAGTATGGATCGTGGCGCCGCGACGGAACAAGCGTCCGACCGGACATTGACTGTGGTGCTTGCTATTTCCCTTGATGGCGCCCTCGCGCCCCCCATGGTTATTCACAAGCAAGGCACACTTCCTCCAGAGAAGATTGCCGGCCCTGCAAACCTTCCAAGCAGCCTTGTGTTTGACCATGATTTTGGCCACTTTGCTTCTTGTGCAAACAACAGCGGTGACATCACTAGGCCTCTTTTCTTGGGCTTTTGCCGTCGCCTTCGCGCGTTTGTCGGGCATCGGGAGCCAATCTTGCTCATATCCGATGGTCTCAAGACGCGCATCCCAACACCGCTGATGGCATATCTCAAGTCCATCAACATTTTCCTCTTCCTCGCCCCACCCCATACCAGCCATTGGCTTTCTCCAAACGATCAGTGGCATCAGCACATTTATCGCGATCGCACCACGTTGTTGTTCGAAACACCCTCGGTCGCCCAAGGAGGATCAGCAAGCCTTGATGAGAAAATTGTTGCCCTCTACGCCGCCATTCACAAGCAGCATCAATGTCCCGAACGGATACAAAGTGCCTTCGGGGCCGCAGGTATTGCAAAGGATCGTTGGGGCATCGACCTGATGCGCCATCAGCCACTTGAGGATGCTCCAGATCAGAGAGCGGCCAATGCCTTGTCTGCACTGGATACCATGTTGCTAGAGACAAAAAAAGCCAATCCTGGCCCGCTCTCTGCTCAGAGCTCGCCGCAAGCAATTTCTCGCTGGGGCGAAGACATTCGACGCTACGCGACGGCCCAAGCACGCCTGATCAAGTGCTTCGAGCAGAGATTTCTTGACGTGACGGCCCAACAACAGCAGTTGTTGGCTCTTTTGACACCAGTGTTAGGCGAACGTCTACCCAAACGAGCCCGGGTGGATGTCACTACCGCACTTGAACCGTCAGATGCACCATTGGCTGTGACCGACCAACAATCGGCTGCAAGTTCAGCAACAATTCAGAGCCGATCAGGAGGACAAGCAGCATGCCAGCAGATACAGGAAAAGCTTGGTCTGCCGGCCACGACCAAAGAACACCTCAAGACGGCATGCCAACGCCTGGGGTTGGCTTGGACGGGCAACAAGCCAGACTTGCTGGCTAGACTCCAGGCCAAAATGGGATTGGTCACTGAAGCCCAACCATCCACGGCGTCGGCACACGATGTTGATTCACTTGAAAGCGCGGAAGCAAGTATGCAGAATACCATTGTTCCAACAACTGCAACTGCAATACTGCAATCGGTCTCTGAAGTCCAGCCAAACGCCGTGGCGATAGAGTCACCACGGCCCTCATCAGGCACGCTTGCCAGCGCTCATGATCCGACTGTGAATGGCCCCAATTCGGAAGAATCTGGCTCTTTTTTCGACTGTGTCAACATCTGTACCAACTCTAGCCTTGATCTTCGTGGGCCTTTGTTCGAGTGGGTCACTGACCTACCTGAGGACCTGCTCAGAGGCAACGAGGAGGTCGACCCAGCTCTTCTTGAAGCTCAGTGGTTCCAGCAGCCGAGCCAGTTGAACATGGAAGAGATGGATCGCTTGATTCAAGCCTGCGATGGCCCTACGCGTGCATATCGAGCAAAAGTCGCAAGGTTGACATCCGCGCATGACACATTGTTGACCTAGGACTGCGTTGGCTGAAGACTTCTGACTATCTATAAATTTGGTTGTCCACCGTGTGTCAGTACGGCGCCGGCACGTTGCAGGTTGCGCCACCCAGTTGCTCTGGTATCAACGTGCATCCTGTTGCCCTTTTGGCTCTGCCAAGTTTCAGTTTAGTGATTGCGGTGCAGAGAAATCTCGACACGTGAACAGAGTGCTCTTTTTCTTGTTTTTCCTTAACCCCTGAAAGAAAGGTGGTGCTCCAAAGCTGCCCTAGTCGTCCAGCTGCGCCGACCTCCAAACCACAATCAACACACAACTGCATCTTACGGCGCTGAGCAACGAGAAGCACGCGTTGCAGTCCATGCTGATGCTGATTAGCACCTCAAGTCCTGCGGAGACCATATCGCAGACCAGGTTCAGGGAGGGCAAAGCAAAAGTAATTTTACACTGAAGTTGCACCAAAAAACACAAGTAGACACCTGACGGGTGCGTATGGGAAAGAGGGTTTGTGCGAAAACAGAAACAGCCAACCATCACGGCAAGGTCGAAATGAACAACATGTAGTTGTAAAACACAACGTCGTGCGAGCCGCCGTAAATGTTTGTCGAAAGCCTAAAAAGTAAAACGACTTTTAAGAAAGTTAAACATCGACCTTGAATGGGGAGCACTCGACACAACCACCGATTGACTTGAGCGGGGGCTTGATCAGCTTCATAGCAATAATACCAGCCTACATGCCACATGCACCAGGGATTTAAAGTGGCAGGGACAAGACGCGAGGCTGATACGCCCGCCGCCGCCGTCGTTCTTGTCGCCATAGCATTGCAGTAAGAAACTTCCTCATAAACAGCAACATATAGTAACACTGATCTCCCAATTGAAACTTCAAAAACTACAAAATTCGCAACACAAACTCTCTATTTTCATACTACAACACAAACCATGATGATATCTTCAAATTCTATACTAACTTTATGCTTGATATAACATGAACAATCGAAAAAACAGCAAAAACCATGTTTATAGCTACATAAACCCTTCACTGAAGAACAACTCAGCAATCACAAACCAACACAACAAAAGGAGATTGCCACTGGATCATCTCTCTGAAACCCCTTGCAAGCCCCGTTCAAATGCTGCTCAAAGTCCCGCTGCTCCCACACACTCTCTCACTTCAGCTCTTGAACACCAAGTCGTGCGCACACACACACACGCACTCGCTCACTCACTGCGCTCTGCTCGCTGCTCGCTGCTCACTGTGTGAGCCCTTATCCCACTCTTTGGCGGTACCGGTGTGTGCACTGGGTGGGTGATCCAGTGGATCAAGCGTGGTGGCAGCGGGGTGAAGGAGTTGGCGCGATATTGGGGTCATTTGGCGTCGAAGGAACCGCAGTTGATTGTTGCGTGAGCGCGGGCGATCGGCTCGCGCGCCAAGACCCATCACGTCCCGAGGATCGCGCTTGACTCTGGTGGTTGGGTCAGGACTTTTTCTTTGGCGACATGAGTGCTCCTCCGCGGCCGGCGCCCCGGCCCCGGCCCAGACCTAGACCACCGCGGCCAGCACCACCACCGACATCACGGATTGCCCACGAAGACGAACAGGAGACCGCGCTTGAGCCCTCTCCCACCCCTCGCGTACGCGTCAATCACGAGATCGCATCCCCGCCAACACACCAGACCGATACGTACGAGTACGCGGCTTACGAACAGGATGAGTCGTTTGATCAAAGCGGTCTCAACAATGCCGATGTGCAGCATCGATGTGAAGAACCGGTAGTGGATTCGATGACAGCACACGGCGATGAGATCAGCGTACAGCAAGCACAGGATGACAGCGAGCTTCGGGTGGAGGACGAAACCACATCTCTTCATGCTTCTACAGCCACGGCACCGGCCCCAGCCCCTCGCGTGTCTCCCCGCCCCCGACCCGTTCCGGCTGCGCGGCCCACCCCGCCAAGCAGGCCACCTCGGCCCGTCTCCATGTTGTCTTCAGCCGAACCTCCGCGCCCCTCTCGCGCTGCCCCCGTACGTAGCTCTCTACCTGGCTTGTGTCCTTGTCACCTCCAAATGGCTCTGCACACCACTCTTTGAACTTTGCGTCTTGTTTGAGTACTGATCCGCTGACTTCTTCCAACCAAACCCCTGCCCCTCATCTCTGCTTCGTTGATGCTTGATAGCCCCCACCAAAAGCAGCACCGCCGCGACCGCCTCCGGCTCGTCCAGGCCCGGCACCTCCCCGTCCACCATCTGTTCAGGTCACCAATGATGAAGCCGGGTACAACTCCACATCCTCCTCCAGCTCAGAATATGAAGCTGAACCCGAGCCCCTGCCCGCGGGTGTTGGCACTGACTACGACCATGATGCGAGCTTTGATGAAGCCCGCGCTGAGGATTACAGCTACAACAGCTACAATGACAGCCTGGCGAGCAGCTACGACGCCCCGCCCCGCCCTGCGCCCCGGCCTTCGCCTCGCCACCAATCCTCAGAGAGTAGCCTCATCACTGATCCCAGCATCGACTTTGACAGCGATACCGACGAAGAGGCGGCTGAAATCCACCCTAGCACCTATGTGGAGAGCATGAGCAATGACCCTGCCTCCAATCAGCCAGAGTTGTCCCCTGAAGAGCGCAAGGTTGGGCCTTTCTCGCTTTTTCTCGCCCTGCCTCACTTGACTCACATCTGGCACTTACCACCTTGCTTTTTGGACCAGCAACAAAAACGATTGGCCAATGTTCAGGAAATGGTGACGACCGAGGAGAGCTACGTGCGCAGCCTCTCCATCGTGGTTGATGTGAGTTACTGTCATCCAGCTCGAGGCCCCCCTTTGAACACCCCTCCCCTCCACTCCACTTTTTCTCCTCCCCCCCACCTCCCTCTCTGTCCCCTGCCGAGTCTCGTCTGCTCTACACCCAGTGCTCACTGCGTATCATACCTTGCTACTATCCCAAAG
The DNA here is from genome assembly GCF_000002865.3 of Monosiga brevicollis MX1. Taxonomy (NCBI): domain Eukaryota; class Choanoflagellata; order Craspedida; family Salpingoecidae; genus Monosiga; species Monosiga brevicollis. The sequence continues at coordinate 506,388 of NW_001865062.1, forward strand.
GTATACAAGCCACGCATGACTACCACCGAGTTTAATCTCGAGGTTCCCGTTCATGTGGTCAAAGATATCTTCTCCAACATTGATCGTATCCGCAACACCCACCAACGCTTTCTGAAGGTTCTTCGCGAACGCGTGGCAGAATGGTGCGTTTTGTCGTGGCAAGCTCGCCTGCTCGTGGCCCCGCTGTTGCTCTTCACGCTCATGGCCCGCGGTGAGGACTGGTGACAGGGAGCACAACGATACCATTGCGGACATTTACCTCAAATTTGCTCCCCAGCTCAGCGTTTACACCCACTATTCGACCAATTTTGACAAAGCCTCGCGCCTTCTTGATGAGTGGACCAAAAAGTCGCCACTGATGGGTCAGGGCCTGTCTTTGTTTGCTCTCTCGCTTGTTTCCCAACGCTGTCAACGCGCCTCTTGATCGAATCACAGATCTCGTCCTCATCTCGCTTTCGGCATTGTGCATATTTTCTAGCCTCGGTGCTGGCCGAGTGCAATGCACTGCCAGAGAGCGCGCGTCTGGGTCTTGGGGCTTTTCTCCTTGAGCCTATTCAGAGGTTACCACGGTTCAAGCTTCTCTTATCCGGTCCGTGACCCCGACCCCGTAGCCCGGGTTTGAAATGTTGTTTGCCTCTTTGTGTCGGTGTCTTTCACGCCTAATTAATGGTGTCTTGCGGTGTACAGATTACATCAAGTATACGCCTGAAGATCACCCGGATTACGAGCCAGCCAAAGGTATGCCTTGCGAGACGACCGGGTTGCGGCGTGCGTTCTACCTGCATCGTATGCTTTGGCCACAAACTGATGTATTACTTTCAACAGAGGCCCTGCAAAAGATTTTGAACATCGCCTCGCATGTCAACGAAAAAATTCGTCAGACCGAGAATGACATCAAGATCAAGCAGCTTGAGCGCATGATCCCCAGCATCAACGTTGTCAAGCCAGGCCGGGTGTGTTTCTTAGCGGCGTCTCTTTGACTGAGTGCTCTTCTTCTTGCCTCGTACCGGACTCATCATCGTACTGCACCATTTGCGACCTGTTTGCGCTACAGATGGTTCTGAAGGAAGGTCAGCTGATGAAGATGTGCCGCAAGGGGCCTCAGCCCCGCGTGGTCATCTTGGTGAGTTCATTCATGCGCTCGGGTCTTCGCCTTGCGTTCGTGCTCGTGCGAAGCAGACTCACGACACCTGCCAAAATCACAGTTTAGTGATATGCTGCTGTATGCTCAAGAGCAGACGGGTCTTGTCACGACCTATGTTGCTCCCAAGACAATATCCTTGCGTGAGATGCAGGTTCGTCATGAGGCTAGTCTGCCTGGTCGGCGATTTCGGCCTTGTGTAGCTCATTCATCCGAATAACGAATCATCTTTGAAAGGTTCGAGCCAAGCGCCTACCCGAGGGCCTCTACGGCGTTGAAGTCAAGGGCAAGCAAAGAGCCTTTTACCTCTGCTCCGAGGAAGAGTCTGAGCAGCGTATATGGGTAGCTGAAATACAAAAGGCCATTGAACAGCTGCTGGCGAGTCGCCGTGAGCGTTCAAACCGCCGAGGTGAGCGTCTTGCCCATCGTACCAACTTGCCCTGAGTCGCCCTACGTCATCGGCATTTGGCGCCACGTATACTGACACTTTCACTTGCGCCTCAATGGCTTTTCACCGCTACAAACCCCGACAGGCAGCGAGAGCCGGCCCGCCAGTCGTGGATCAAACTTTGCAGTTGAGGCACCAATCTGGGTGAGAAAAAGTGCCCAGCACCGCCTTTGTAAAGGGCATGTCTTCCAATCAGATTTCTGGAACCACGCCCTGATCGATTTACTGTGGATTTGGTGGAATGCAGATTCCCGATCACGATGTCAGCATGTGTATGGTCTGCACATACGAGTTCAACATGATCCGGCGGCGCCATCATTGTCGATCCTGCGGCAAGGTTTGCATTCGACGTGTTGCAAACCCGTCTAATAGCAGAGAACAGAGTCAATGATTTCAGGCATCTGGCCGCTTCTGACCGCCTCTGCTCTACGCTTTTGCTCTGACTGGGTATCACACCTGGTGGATGTTAGGTGGTCTGTGGGTCGTGCTCTGGACACCAACTGCAACTGGCATATCTGAGCCATGAGTATGGGCGGGTGTGCGACGAGTGCTTCCAAAAATGGGAGGATATCCAGAGCAGTAAAGGCCTGACCGGTGCGTTGCTTGAATGACCCACTTCTTGTTGGCCTGAAGAAACGCTCGGATCGCAAGCTTGCTTGGGGAGAAGAGGGAGGGGGCGTGTGTAGAGGGGGTAGAGGGTACCAAAACTGGGCAGACGACCCGCTTGGTCGGTCGGGTTGACTCACGTCGCGCAACACGCGTTGATTTGCGACATTGTTCCATGGTATGGCAGTGTCACGCACTTCAGGACCGCGGCGATCGCGGCGAGACCGACGCTCCATTCGCCCCGAGCGGTTGCTTCAGGTACGCATGAATACCCAGCGCCGTTTGTTTGGCATGAAGTGCAAGATCATGTTTAACATCATGCCTGTGGTGCCCTGTCTTGCTATAGGCTGCTGCAGGATTGTCCGAGGCCAGCGATGTGGTGCGGGCTGGTTACTTGTCTGAACAACGAATGTTACGCCGCTCTCAGCGGCGGTGGTATCAGCTCAAGACGGACTTTGTGCTCTATTCCTACAAGGCTCCTGAGGTGGGTCTGCTCAGACGTTGCTGGGCGATGTAGATGGAGATCAGGCGCCTGGATTGACTGTCGCTGGTATGGTGCCCCGGTGTTGGGCATGCAGGACCCTATGGCTTTGGCCAGCATCCCCCTGCCGGGATATAGCATTGAGCCCCATCAAAAGGTGGGTGGCATGGTACCCCAGCCGGATCTGTGGCATGTTTCATTTTTGACTCATCTGCATTTGGATTGGGACGTCTTGGATGCGTGAATGGGGGACTTTTGTGCGTTTGGTTAGGGGGAAGGCGAGGATACCGAGTACGGCGTCAAGATTTCCCACCAAAACTTGAAGCAACACATCTTCTTGGCAGATTCTCAGGAACGGGCCCAAGAGTGAGTTGGGCTGCACTGCATGGCAGCGACTTGTCAGCTCGTGTTTTTTTTTTTCTTCCTTTTTTTTTTTTTTTTTTTTTTGGCGGGGAATGATTAAAAATGGTCTTACCTTCCTGTGGAACGCCTGATTAGGTGGTTTGAGGTGCTGCAGGCGGCGTCCATTCTGCAATTGCCCGAGGGGTTTACGCCCAGCCAACCGACTGACATGGAGATTGTGGAAGAGGAGGCAGAGGAGGTTACCGAGGCCTAGCTCAGGAGGCAGACCCCAACGTTTCAGGTTGTGACAGGATACTGCGTAAGAATGGTTGTTTGTGAGAGCTTTTTTTTTTTTTTTTATGAAGGGTTGGGGTAGAGTCTTTGAGTTTCTTGTTTTTTTTTTTTCCCAAAGCATTGCCTGGCGTCGTGCTTCAGGGCAAACCCTTTGTACCGATTGTATGGGCTGGGTTAAGCTTAGCCCAGATTGAATTGACTTGTGTCTTGACTTTTGTGTGTGCATGTGAGAGTTTGAGTGAATGACTGCGGTTGGCATTCGGATCATAGCGTGTCATTGGGGTCACGAGTCATGGCGTAACACCATGCTTGTCGTCAATGTCTGGGTTTGAGATTATCACCGGGGTTGCTGGCTCAGGGCAAAAAAAAGAAAAAAAGATGAAAGAAAAAGAAATGCGAGGGTGACGAAAGGAACGTCAGTTATCTTCGCACCATTCGACGTATTCGTCAATCAGGGCCGGCCAGGCAGCTGTTGCATCATATTTGCTCAGATCGCCTTCCGTCTCCTGCATAAAGTCTAACAGAAGATCCCACGTGTCCTGTGGAGGGGACGGGCCATACAGACAGCAGCATCAGGGGTGAGGGGGTGGCAGACAAAAAGCTGGGCTGCACCAGTCCAGGGGTGTGGCATGCTGGGCAGAGAGCAAGACATACGCGGGAGATGGCGCGCTTGTTCTCGAGACGAAGAAACTCAATCCACTTGGCAGTTTGAGGTATCCGAGGACAAGAAGAATTTCCCAGAGCCCAATGGCTGTGTCAAATTCTGCAGATGCTAAAAGTGGCGGCACATGATCCAGGGAACCGGACGGAGGTAGCATCGAGTCAGCCATTGGCATCAGGGACGAGTCGAAAAGAGGTCGAGCCGGAAGCACCGGCGGTGATTTTGGCTGGATGGCTGGTGCAGGCACGCACCAAGGGACTTTTGGCCTGGGTTGCAACTGTAGGGGTAAGTGAAGCGGTAGACGGCTTTGAATGTTTCGGGGTCTTCGAGTTGAGATCGTAACCGCGGGATTGCGTCGACCAGATCCTGCTGGTTCTTGATGCTACGGGGGGCGGGTCACCATAACCCAAGGAAGGTTGGACGTTGAAAGAGTCTGAGTGAGCTGGCCATTTGGGATGTGTACAGCAAGACGCCAAGCCCAGTGAGGATTCGTACTGAAGCGTGCTACAGAGCTGGTGGAATTCAGACTTGGTAAAGATGCAGACGGTTTCGGCGTTGGCGTGGTAGGCTAGGACAAGCATGATGGGGTCAGCCGGCTCGACTCCCAGGTGCTCGCAGAGCTTGATGATGCCGTCAATCTCGATGGCATCCTTGTTGTCTATTCACCGGATATGTGAGTGTATGCAGGAGTAGCCTGGTGCGGGGAGACAAGAAGAGGCGGAAGGACTGGGGAAAGGTAGGCAAGATGGGTACTGGCGCATGGTTGTGTAGACTGGACTGGAGAAGGTGTCGGAGCTCTACTGCCACGGCGGGGCGCTCGGCCAACATACCCTTGTATTGGTCGAAGAGCTTGTCAATGGCGGCTGGGTCCACGGCCGGGGTTCCTGAAGCAAGGTGGCTGCGCGAGCTTGCACCAAAACTGCTGGGGTGAGCCATAAACGCATGCACGGCTGCCTCGGTCTGCCAACCTAAAGCCAAACGGCACCACAGCACAAGGAAACAGAGGTGAGCACCTCGAAAACGGATTGGCCCCCCCGATGCAGCACATAGCGCTTCAATGAAGTCTAATTTTGCTTGAAAGGAAACGAAAGAGTCCAAAACCTAAAAAGGGGGCTTGGTTGATGGGGCGTACCGCATGCTTCGAGGCAGGCAATGGCCACGGTCTCAGAGGCACCGGTAAAGTCTCGGACAGTCCGAATGCGGTTGGCCTTTTCCCGCGACGAGATCTTGCGCGAGAACTAACAACGGCAAGCCAGGAAGGGCTGTGAGCGCGGTTCGTGCTGCATGAGCAAATTGCTCACAAGATGGGAGGGAGGGGTGGTGCCAACCCCTTTGGCAAGTCGCTCCGGGCGTCAAACCCTCCCAAAAAGCGCAAACCCATGCCAGGGTCCGAGCCGGGCAGAGTAGCGAGCGTTGGAAAGCAAAGCAAAACAACCAGCAAACAACACCCAGCCATGCCCCCTTCCCCCACTCATGACGCGTCACAAGAACCAACACCCGCAAGTCCCTGCCCAAGCCCGCACCCACGCCCAGCCAGGAGCAGAGGCGCTCCGCCACGGCCTCGGGAGCACCACACTGACCATGATGATGAGGATGATGAGGAGGAAGAGGAGGAGAGGAGTGAGGGGACTGGTGAGAGAGAGAGAGAGAGAGTTTGAGAGAGAGAGAGAGTTTGAGAGAGAGAGAGAGTATGAGAGAGAAGAGAGAGAGAGAGTCTGAGAGAGAGTTAGAGAGTTTGAGAGAGTTAGAGAGAGAGAGAGAGAGAGAGAAGACAGAGAGAGTATGAGAAGAGACAGAGAGCTTGTTTAGAGAGAGAGAGAGTTTGAGAGAGTTTGACAGAGAGAGTTTGAGAAGAGACGAGATATTTCAGCAGACGAAGTGAGTGAAAGTATACAGCTCTCGAAATCAGTGGCCATTTCCAATCGAGTCAGCTCGATTATCTGACATGATGACAATCCAACGACTGCCTGATGGTTGGGCCAGCTGATGCAAGAACCAGCCTTCAGGAACAAGTCTTAAACGGGACCAATGCCACATGGTAATCTTTTGCAAGCCAAAAGCCCTTGACGTTGGAGCAAACCGAGCAAATCTGTCAAGATTATCACCCCCCTCTCTGCATAGTGAGCAACACCCACGACGACGTCGTCCCAACGATTTGATGGCTCCTGCCCGCTCTGCGACCAACCCGACCCGACCCGACCCGCCTTGTCTGTCTGTCTGTCTGCCTTTACTCTGCTCATGCGCCGCTCTTTGCTCAAACGATCGTCATCTCAGTCCCCACCACACACTCAAACTCACACACTCACATAGACTCCCACACTTTTGTAGACAAATCGTTCCCGCCAAAACCACTACTGGGTTCGTGAAGCATTCAAGGAAGGTGAGCCATTACCCACACGAAGCCAAGTCACTTGTTCCTTGTGGCTTTTCTTTTGTCTCTTTTCTTGGGGCTGACGCTTCTCTGAGCTTGTCACACTCCATGCATCATTCCTCTGACTTGCATTGATAATGCTAGTGTGTTTTCCTGTTTTAGGACGTTGAAGCGATTCAATCTCTGTCTTAGTCACAGTTCAAAACCTGCCTCTCTTCAAGCGCGCTTGCTTGCTTGGTACGTAGAAAGCCTCGCCGTTGGTTCGGTCCCCCTTCGTCGTCCTCGTCGTCCTCTTGGTCGTCTGTGTGCTCTTGGTCGTCTCGTTCTCGGTCTTCCTTGGTTTTTCCGCCGTGCACCCTCCCGGCAGTCTCTTGCCGAGACCGCCGTCGCCGAAATCTCGTTTCAATCATTGCGTGTGTGCGTGGGCGTGCGTGTGTGCGCGTGTGTTTTTTGGGCTAATGAACGCGCGGGCCCTCTCGGGCATGCTCGTCGTTCCGCCCGCCCGTCTTCTCTTCCCTCTTCCCTCATCCCTCATCCCTCATCCTTCATCCCTCATCCCTCATCCCTCATCCCTCATCCCTCATTCTCACGCACCGTTTTTTATTCTGGTCCTTGTAGACAGGGAAGCAACCCTCTTGGGCTGCGCCATCTGAGGCAGCCCCTCAGGGCCTCACCGATTTCAACCAGCCTTGATCTTGAATGCCCTCGGCTTAATTCGCCTCCCTTTCCTTTCGTCTTTCTCTTTCTCCGTATCTTGGCGCGGTGCAGGCGGCCAAGGATAACAAGCCTTGGAAGTCGGGTTTTCCGCTTCCATCTCTGCCCGTCCCCCCCCCCCCC
>NW_001865062.1:513643-528304 GCF_000002865.3 Monosiga brevicollis MX1
CCCCCCCCCCCGTCTTTTCCCATTGCCACCCGCACACGGCGGCCCTGACTGCTACAATGGCTGTCCCCACGTCGGTGGCAATGGGCGACGATGGCCTGATGACGGCATCATCGCCCCGCGATCGTTCCGAGTCGACCGATGGCAAGGATAATAAGGGTGTGCCCGCCTTCGTTTCCAAATTGTTGACCATGATTAACGATCCCAGCACCGACCACCTCATCTCTTGGACGCCTGTACGTACCGACGTATCCTGTCTCCCCCTTTGATCCCGGCCCGAACAGCCCAGCTTCAAGACGAGAAACACACTTGCAGCCCCACGCTCCCTTTCTGATTTCTCTGCTCGTGCATGTGGTCGTGGTGATGGTGTAGGCGGGCGAGACGTTCAAAGTGCACAACGCCACCACCCTGGCACGAGAAGTGCTTCCACGCTACTACAAGCACGGCAATTTTACCAGCCTTGTCCGCCAGCTCAACATGTGTACGCCTCTCGCTTCCTCTCGCTTCTGCCGGTCGCCGCTGTTTGCTCTGCCTGGCCTCTCGTCCCACAACGCGCAGGCAATCAGGGGCCTTCCTTGTCTTTGGGAAATGCCATTCACCTCTGCCGCCGGCCTGCACCCCTTAGATGGATTCCACAAGGTGGTGGGCGTGGACACGGGCCTTCGTAGCAATGACCAGGAGTGGGAGTTTGTGCATCCATGCGTGCAGCGAGATAGGCCCGAGCTGCTGGTGCACATTAAGCGCAAGGATAGCACCAGCAATACCAAGCGCAAAGTCTCCCGCGAGGACATGGAATCCGTCATGCAAAACCTTGAAACCATGCGCGGCAACCAGGATGAAATGTCCCACCAGTTTCACGATATGCAGCGCCAAAACCAAGCCCTGTGGCAAGAGGTGACCGTTTTGCGCCAACGCCACGAGCAACAACGCGTGATGATCGGCCGCATCATGCACTTTCTGACCCGTCTCGTCCGCAATCAACCAGCCATGACCGGCTCAGGCCGCCCTGGTGCCAAACGACCCAAGTATCGTCATGTGTTCCCCCTTGACCCGTTGTCCTTGTCTTCTCTTGAGCCAGACCTTGTCTATTGCTGTCGCCCACAAAGCGTGGTTTGGCATGGTTCAGCTCTCTGCTTGACTGCTTGTTCACGTTCACGTGGCATGCACCAATGCTCGTCGTATATTTTTGGCGCTTGGCGCACGCCCTGATTCTTCTCACTGTCCCTGCTTGCCTACCCTGCGCTTGCCTTCCGATAGACACCTGGCCTTGGAGGGCGGCATGTCCCTGCCTGGTATCGAAGAGCTGCCAATCATCTCTGATACTGATCTGGAACTCCAGACACCCACTGCCCCCACTTCCACTACCACCGTCCCCACCTCATCCGTGCCCTACGTCACCATGCCCAGTCCTTCGAGCAGCGCTGGTGCCCTGGGAATGGATAAGGTGAGCGTAGCGCACTTTGATGCACGAGGCCCGCATAGCCTGAACGCGCTTCCACCCACCTGCTCTCCAAGAGCCACTCACACTCGTGCTCTCTGAATTGTGACATAGGGAGCGGCACGCACGGCCTCAGCATCAAATCGGGTTGCGGATCTGTCACATCAGAGCTCGGTACCAGACGCAAATGCCTTCAAGGGTCGGCTTGCCCAGTTTCTACACCCTTCTTTGACGGTTTCGCCTCATCACTCGCAGATGCAAGGGGTCTCTGATCTCATTGAGCCGGAGCTTACGCACTTTGACACCAGCCTCAACTCAAGCCGCCAACGACTGCAAGATGGGGGCCTCGATGACCACATGCTCCAGTCTCTGTGGGCGGCAGCCAATCACCCAACGTCTGTGGGTGCAAACGTTCCAGCCACCTCTTCATGGGAGACCAACCCGGTATGTATGTATGTATGTGTGTGTGTGTGTATGTATGTGTGCGTGTGTGATGTTTGAGCGTCAGTGGCCGCTGTGCCGTCTCTATCATACCACCCCTCACGTGCTGCGCGTGTTTGCGCACCAGAACCAGATTCACTATGAAGCCCTCTCCGATCTGCCCGACATTGAGCAGCTGGGCACCCCACCAGAGGATGATACCTTTGGCGCCAATGACCCCGATCCCCTGCTGGACCTTTTGAGTCCCAATGGTTCCGGTTTGGATTTGTCCCGCATCCCCACCAGCAGCCAAGCGAGCGTGTAAGCGCTGGCTCGCTTTTGCCCTTGGTCTCTGTTCTCCCATGACGCGGACATGCCAGGAAGAAAGTGAGAGTTCTCCTTCAGCCCTGGTCTTGTTCTGTAGGCTTGCTGGCCCACCCGCCCCCACCCCACCCTACTGAGGTGGCCAGCTGTTCGCTCGTTTAAGCCGTTTTGAAAAAAAATTTCCCCCTTGGATATCGAGTGTTTGTTTGTTCACTATCGTTTACGGACCCGACTAAGACCAGTCGTTCTGCTGTTGTCAGCTCCGTGTACATTGACAATCGACATTGCAATGGTAGCTGGCCATGGTGGCTTTTGCCTCTTTTTTTTTTGACGCTGGGATCATTTTACCTCTTCACCAGCAACCCACTGAGGCAAACGCACTGCCACAGCCATCATCCTTTCCAAGGCAAAGAAGGCACGGCATTGATGCCAGCAGACCCCATAATGCCTGATGACTTTTCCGCTCCTTGCGCCGGGTGTCTCTTCACTGTCTGTCCTGACTGACTGTCTGTCCTGTCTTACTCTCTGTCCTGTCTGTTTGTCCGTCTGTCCGTCCGTCCGTCCGTCCGACTCTCTCGCTCCTTCTCTCTTGACCACTTTTTGGAAAAACTCAAAACAACTCTTGTTTCTGTTTTTTTTCTTACAATCATCATTTGCATTTGTAAGCTCGAGCTCAAGTGCACGATTGCATTCAAAGGCAGGATGGGCCCGCGACGCCAACACCACTGGCAGGGCCCGCTCCTGGTATTCTTGGGGTTTTGCGCGCTCTACTTTTGGTGGGCTTCCGAGGTGAGGCAGTCAACTGGATTTGTAACATGTGGATGGGGCTGGCTGGCTTGACTGCCGGTTTGGGAAGTCGCCTCATGCTTTGAATACGCTTGTCCCACTGCAGCAAGAACACGCGTCTGCCAGCGTACTGCGCAAGGAGTTGGCTGAAATCAAGGCCGAGAGCCAGCGCCAACAGAGGCTGCTGCGCGATGAACTTCAAGTCCACGAGGAAAAGCAGGCCATTGCCATTCAACGCCAGCTCGTACGCTGCGCTGCCCTCGCACTTACTCTCTGCCTGCTACACCACCTGCAGTATTTTTTTTTTTTTTTTTTTTAATTTCGGTGAGAACGACATCTCATATCCTTGAGTGTGCGCGCATCACACCTGTGCCCGCTGCAGACGACCATGAGCAAAGAACAGATTCTCAAAAAGCTAGAAGGCAACCCCATGCAGGCGCATCTGTCCGAGACTGAAAAGAAGCTGCGCCATGCTCTACAAGTGGATACCAACTCGGGCTATATCCGAGCCACCCAATCTGGCTTGTGTCTGGGTAAGACGTCACGCTGAGCGACCACGTTCGAGACGGCTCATGATCACTTTGAATAGCTATGCAATGCGAGCCGGACCCCTCACCGACCTGGCATGTGTGCGTGCGCCACATGTAGAGGATCGCCAGCAGAAAACAGTCATTACTTATTATTGCTCAGCTGAGGCTCGGTACTTGTGGTCTTATGTGCAAGGCAAGATCACTTCCCCGAGTGACATGTGCATCACGGCCTCGGGTAAGCATCGTGTCGATTCGACCCATTTTGTGGCCCTTTGGCTAAAGGTTCTCTCGTGTCCACGGCCTTGCTCACCAACAATCATCGCCTCCGACAGCCATCAAGGCCGATGCCGAGGTCATTTTGAGGCCCTGTAATGACAATGCAGACCTACAGACGTGGGACATTCAAGCTGAAGATCGATTTTATTGGAATGTTAGCTCTCAGATTGTCCTCAAGTCCAGCCAATCAAGCAAATCAACGCAGCCTCTATGCATCACCGCCCACAGGTCTGGCTGGCGCTCATCGCAGGGCGTACTCGACTTTTTTCTCAGCAAAACCAGGCTCCTATAGCATTGGGATGAGCACATCAAACCTGGCCAATGACCCTAGTGCTTGACCTTTTTGATGTAGGGGTCCCAAGGAGCTAGATGGGTCAACCCTGCAGCTTCAACCCTGCGAGCGCAGCTGTCACCAGTTTTGGCATGTCAACGCTTATAGTGTACCCTTTCAACAAGTGGCCACGAGCAAGTCAAGCCCCACCGTTCAGCAGCAGCAGCGTGCTGCAGGTACCAGCCTTAGTGCCACGGTACGTACGCATGACCGTGGGTCTAACCTTGTATCAATATATTTCTTTCGGACAGCTCATGTTCAAGGCTGGACTGGATAGGATGAATCCCATCGTCACAAGCTCTTTTGCATGGTCATGGTCACGCCAAGCGATCTCTACACCTCTGGCAAAGCGGTATACCCTTCATCGTTGATTTTGTTGAATTGTCGTGTCTTTTAGTTTTCTTGGTCGGTCGAACAGTATATTTCATCGACTCACAGTGACGTAACGGGTCTCCCGTCAGATCATGGATACATGGGGGAGCCGGTGTGACACACTCGTGTTTGTCAACAGTGAATCCCATCCATCATTTCCAACCTGGAAGATTGATTTGCCCGGGCCCGAGTCCCGCGAGCTCATGTGGTTCAAGTCGCGTCATGCCTGGCTACGGGCTTATAACACGCAGCTCAAGTCCCACCACTGGTTTCTCCGAGCAGAACGCGACACTTATGTGGTACGCCATCTGGTCTCGCCACTTTTCGGCCCCTGCGTAGTGAAGGAGGTTATGCAGCAAATAGTTTCACTACTCCCTCGTCCACGATCTCCTCTTCTTCTTCCTCCTCCTCCTCCTCCTCCTTCTTTAACACGCCCCTTCTCTCGGCCCACAGCTAGTGGACAACCTGCGAGAAAAACTGGCCGATCAAGATCCCGAGGCTCCGATTTCCATGGGACGTCTTTTTCATGGCCGCTATCAGGGTGAAAATGTGAGTTGGGGAAGCATGCTTTCGCATCGAGAGCTTTTTGAAGTCCCGCCCAGGGCCACCCCTCCCTGTCTTTTCATCTGATTTACCCCTCACCTGCGGGCATCTTCTCATCAGATGACGTATTTTTCGAGTGGAGCGGGCATGGTGCTGTCGCGCGGCGCGCTCTCGGCGATTGGCCAAGCAGCCATGCATAATTCGTCCCATATTTTTGTGCCCGACATTGGTAGCCAATCTGACGGTATGTGTTTGCGGTGGCGTCCGAGCCATCGTCCTGCTTGACCTGCACCCATTTAGTTCTGTGGTATGCCGCTTCTTATGCCGGCGGGCACTTTACAGACATTAGCATGGGTGTGGCCATGTTGCGTACCGGCATTCCAGCACAACTCACGGTGGACGAGCACGGTGGACAGTACTTTTCAGCCTTGGGTGTCGCTGTGGAGCGAACCGTCAAGAGGAGTACCAGCCAAGGTTACTGGTAAGCACTGGCTGCCCGAACAATTGCAGTGAACTGTCATGAGGGTTTCTCTCGATGCCCTATAAGACAAATAACACCGCGTCATGGGACTCTGAATGGCTCTTGTACAGGTACTGGGAAGTCACACCCGAGACCAAGGACGGCCCTGCTTGTTGTGCCCGCCGCTGGATCGGCAGCCATTGTAAGAGAGCCCGTCAGCTGTTTCTTTTGTGGGTTCCGGTGCCTTGCTCGTCATTTCTCACGGGGCCACTCGCTTGTCTAGATGCCAAGCCAAGCGACATGTATGCCTTTGATGACCTCCATGCTTTGGGCTGTGAGGGTGTTTGATGGACAAAGCCTTTGTTGCACCACAATGCCACACACATTCATGATTTTTTATTTTACGCACAGCACCCTCGTGTTTGCCTTTGTACCTACGTTTTGACAACCAAAGTCCACCGCTTGACAATTCAAGTGGATAGTTGCTTCTCAACCTTGAGCTTGCCTTGCGCCACGATGCGTTTCCTCAGAAGGGACACCTTGCCGCCCCTCATGATTGTGCCAAAAGCACTATCAAACGAACATGCCTCGAGGAAGAGCAGAGCAACAAAAGCGAAGACACAAGCACGAGCAGCCAGGCACAAAAAGACGAGGGAGACAGAGACAGAGAGAAGAGCAATAAGAGACACACAACCAGAAAAACCCGTCAAGACAAAACAACACACACACACACTTTCTTCAGTGAGAGAGAGAGTGTGTGTGTGTGTGTGTGAGAGAGAGTTTGAGGTCATTTTGGCAGAGAGAGCGGGTGAGTGATCGAGTCCGACGGGTCATGGCGAGGAGAGGTGGTGTGAGAGGTGGTGTGGGAAGCGGAGAGGGAGGGGGGATGAAGATCTGGTGGTGTGATGTGGAAAGTCTGTGGTGTCGGTGCATGGAGCTGGACTCATGTCTGCATGTGTGTCCGATCCAATGAATCCAGGCTGGTTGCCAGACACCCGTTGGGTTTCTCGAAAGCGTTCAGCTGTGGCCACACTGCCAAGCAGACGCTTCCTTTGGCTTGCGCGCGCGCGGCTGGTCAAGTTGGCGACTTGCCGCTGCTGCTCCTGTGCTTTTTGCGACGAGACGTGGAGGAATAATGGGCCATTGACTCTGACTTTCAAATGACCATGGGCCTCTCAAGGCTGGTCCTTGGAATTGTGGCGGTCTTCGCTCTCGTGCGTGTGGCTGACTCCGATTGTGGAAGTAAGCCATTGTGATCCAGCTGACCTTTTACCTTGCAGCACGCATCACGCGATGGTCTGTGACGTTGATCTTCTGCTCGTTGACATTGTGAGTAGACGCGGTTTGCATGCCTGGCCACGCACGAGTAGGGTCGACCTGTACTTGTTATGCATGTAGCGGTAAGGCGATGCTCCCTTTGATGCTTCAAAGGTCGAGATTATTACTGAAAAGATGTCTCATGGTCATCTTGCTCCAACAGCTGGCTCATACTCAGCAAACGGTACTGAGTGCATTCCATGCCCCGTTGGTGCGTATCGCACCCCTGGGTCCGAGCCAAGTAACACTGAGCCAACAAACTGTTTACCGACCGAGCAAAAGAAAGACATCACAACCACGAGAGGAAGGCGACGCGCTATTTGAAGAATGAGAATGCTCACCGATTCTTCCTTTCGAATCGCTGTGCGGACAACAGGAACCTATGCACTTTTCTCCGCAAAAAGCTGCAAGACTTGCGAGCTTGGTTCGATGCCCTTAATTGCCCTCGATGGCAGCTCCTGTTTGGCTCGACCACAGGCCCGGTTTGTTTGCTAATGTAGTACGGGCTAATATGTAGGAACTTTTGCGAGTGATGTGGGTCAAACTTCTTGCCAAATGGCAAGCAGCTGTTCACCTGGCACCTATATTGAGGCACCAGCCACTTCAAGCTCAAATGTGCAATGCAAAAACTGCAGCCAAGGTGAGCGTGGATCTTGCTCTTTGCAAATATGCAGTTGGATGATGACCAGGCTCATGAAAGGATTGCTTAGGATTTTTTTCCGAGAACGACGACGCTGTCGTCTGTTCCAAAGCTTCTGAGTGTAGCACGGGGCAATATCAATCACATCCCGCAACTTCAATGTCGGACACTGTGTGTGCGTCGTGTGAAGAAGGTAGGGAAGCCGGTTGGGCGCATGCGTTGTGGTAGATCGGCCCCAATGTGCGACGGTCGAACAAGGAGTGCGGCGTTGTTGGCACACAGCTGACCGTAATCCGATGATTTCTGGGTTTGTATCTGGCAGGAACCTTCAGCTCTGAAGTGAACAGTGCCACATGCACGCCCGTGAGCACCTGCGTGCCGGGCCAGTATGTCGCACAAGAGCCGACACCATCGTCCGACGCCGACTGCGCCAATTGCAACACGAGTGAGCTTGCGTCCCTGTGGCTCTTGGTCTTGCTACCTGCCCAACGCGCTGTCGGGTTTGGCGTGCATGCGTCTTCTCACTCGCTCGTGATCGGTCGACCACGCTGGGCGAGGGCCGATAGATTATTTTTCGACCGACATCAATAGTGCGACGTGCACGCCTGTCCAAGATTGCTTGGCAGGAGGTTATGTGGCAGTACGAGCGACGCCGACGTCGGATGCCGAGTGTATAGCTTGCGTGGCCGGTGGGTGCGAGTGACTTGTGCGGGGGCCGGCGATGTGCAGCGTGGCGTGTATGGCCGAGGTGGTTATAGGGTTAGGGTTGGACAGACTCTCCCGACCGTGAACTGTGTAAACTGTGTAGTTGATCTTGTGGTTGCTTTGATGATGGCCATGATGGCAGGCACGTTTACGACCTCCAAAAACAGCCGGCGGTGCTCCACTGTCAGCACGTGTAGCCCTGGGGAATATGTGGCAGCCGAGGCCACCCTTTCGGCCGACACCATCTGCTTGGCATGCGAGAGCAACGAGTTTAGCACCGGTGCGACGACGCAGTGTACCGCCTGTCCCGACCATGGGACCCCCACAGAGGAGCGGGACAGTTGTAGCTGCGAGGTGGGGTATGAGTACGACGCGAGAGAAAATTTGTGTGTGGAGTTGGCGTGGTGTCAACAGACACGGGTTATCACGATTGAGGACTGCGCACCAGGTAGGATCTTGCTTGCCGGTGCTCTTTGCTGCTCCGTGGTGTGGGTTGAGCGTTTCGATTGGGTCGGCTTGGGCGTGGCTGTTTCCAAGCACGGCCCATCACTCACGGCGTACTGCATGGTTTGCGCAACGGTGTTTGCCGTTGCTGTTGTTGCGACTGTTGCGACTGTTGCCACGATTGGCACGATTGGCACGATTGGCGTTGGCTCGCCTGGTGGGGATGGATAGACACCACGGCACCGGAATTCAACATGTCGTTCCCAAAGGAAGTGGTCTACAAGCTGGGGTCGACACAGAGGCTGCCAGAGCCTGGGGCATGTGATTTGTGCGATGGGATTGTGGGCGTTTCCAGGACATTGTGGCCCTCGGAGAATGTTGCGACGGGTGCCGTTGATTTTGGTACGTTGTCGCTGTCTTTTGTGGCGCACCATTGCTCCTGTCCCACTTCCTCTCTTCGTTTCTCTCGCTCGCGCGCGCTCTGTCCCTCTCTCAACCTGTCTCTCAATCTCAATCTCTCACGCACACGCACACACACACACACACACACACACACACACACACACACACACACACACACACACACACATACACACATACACACACATACACGCGCGCGCTTTCTCTCACCCTCTTTGTGGTCTTGCTTGCAACAGACACTAGCGGTCGATATGAGATCAACTACACCAGCAGCGACGACGCGGGCAATGCGGTGGTGGGCACCTTGGACGTGGTCGTGGTTCCAGGCGAGGGGCCTTGCTTGATACTCAACGGGCCCAACCCAATGACGGTGGGCTATGGTTCGTCGGTGTCTGACCCGGGAGCCAAGCTGTACGTGGATCAGGAGGCCATGGATTCGGTTCAGCTTGGCAGCAACTTTTCGACGCAACTGGCAGTGGGGACGCATGTTGTGACGTACTGGCTGGAGGATGACTGGTCAGGCCTTGATCCGCCTTCCCAGGTGTCGCGACGCTTGCACGTGGTAGATGACACGCCACCGGTGAGTGTAGAGCCTGCTGTGGGTGGCTACTCTGGAACAGGCTGCGGGTGGCGGGCGGATAGGGGGAAGGGAAAGGAGTTGGCGGGTGGCGGTTTGCCTTTGCCTTTGCCTTTGGCGCGTTGTAGCCCTGTAGACATTGGTGGCATGTTGTAGTGATGGGGGCACGGTTGGTGAATGATACAAAGTCCAGTGTCTAACCGGTGACATGGATGGGCATTGTCGGGTGTGTAGGTGATACAGCTGCTGGGGCCTGCGGTGTGGCGGGGCGAGGTGGGAACACCGTACGTGGAGCCGGGGTGGAATGTAACGGACGACGTGGACCGGAATGTTTCTGTGACGGTGGTGGATCACAGCTTCAACGCGGCCACGCCGCTGGTGGCGGGCTCTGTGGTGTATGTGGCACGCGACTCGGCGAACAATACGGCCACCGTGACGCGGCAAATTGTGTGGGAGGATACGCGAGCACCAACGATCACGATGCGGGGAACCAACCCGATGTTTGTGCAGATGCTGACCGACTTTGTGGACCCGGGTGCCACGGTGACGGATGCGGGAGACCCGAGCCTTGGGCCGGCACTGGAGGCCTCGAGCAACAATGTGAGTACGGATGAGGCCGGGGTGTATGCCGTGTGCTACCGCGCGCTGGATGAGCGGCAGAACGAGGCGGTGGTGTGCCGGCGCGTGGTGGTGGGAGATCGCGTGGCCCCCAAGTTCTTGAACCTGCAGGCGGTGTATGAGGTGGAGGCGGGGCTGACACTGTGGAGCCGTGGGATNCGGTGGACGGGGTGTTGGATTGGGAGACAATTTCGAGCAACTACTCGGATCTGAATCCGCGAGCAGTGGGCATGCATGCGGTGACGCTGCGCGTGAGCGATGCGAGCGGCAACGTGAATGTGACGGTGGTGCGGGTGGCGCTGCGGGATAGTCGAGCGCCCAACCTGACGCTGCACTATGTCGAGCCGTGGGACTTTGAGCGAGGGCCAGGCTGGCAGGACCCGATGAATGTGAGCGCCGTGGATGCGGTGGCGGGTGACGTGCGGTCCAGCGTGAAGCGACGAGCGGTGGTGATGACGACGGGCGTGCCGGCATCGATTTGTGAGGGCGCGAACCAGTACTACGCGGCCATGACAGGGCAGGAGGGGAGCAGCGACAATGGCCTGACAGGGCTGGTGAGCGCGAGCGATATGCCGGAGCCTGGACCGGTAGCCGCTGTCAATGGATGGGCAGTGGCGGGCACGGAATACCGGCTGGAGTATTCCGCGAACGATGGCAACGGTAACGTGGCGCATGAGGCAGCGCACATGCGGATTGTGGACACGCGGGCGCCGCGACTGGAGGTGGACGATCTGGTTGTGGCCGAGTATGGGGTGGGGTCGATGTTTGTGGACCTTGTGCACCCAGAGCCGGTGGATGAACCGAATCAGGACCTGCGGGGTCGGCTGTGCGCTGTGGCGTGGCGTTACGAGTTGACGGCGGGGCTGGGGGAGCGCGTGAGCGGCAATGACGCAGGGGTACTGGTACCCGTGTATGCAGAGGCGCGATGGCGGGAGTATGCGCGAGACCCATCGGCATGGGAGTCGATGGCAGTGCCGTTGGCGGAGCTGACGCTGGATGCGATGGTGGGCACGCTGTACCGAGTATCGTTTGAGGTGTTGGACGTGGGAGGGTTGAGCGCCAACGGCACGACGTGGGTGCTGGTGGACGACCGCACGGCGCCGGAGCTGACGGTTGAGGGCGGTGTGGGACGGCGGACCTACGAGTTTGGTCGGCAGGTGGCCGTTCCCAGGGTCACGGCAATGGACGCGCACGACGGCAACTTGACGGCGCACGTGGCAGTTGAGGGAGCGGCGGAGGTGTCGGGGGAGCGTGCGGGCAACTACACGGTGAGCTATGTCTGTCGGGACCGGTTCAACAACGTGGCTCGGGAGGAGGTGGAGATTGAGGTGCAGCGCTTTGAGGCCCCGCCGCGTGAAAATGTGTTTGTGGCGCCGCTGGCGCGCATGCCTGTGGATGTGGCGAGCCAGGAGCGATCGCTGCGGACGCACCTGCGGCAACCGCATGTGTTTGTTGTCTCGGTCGTACCGGCTGGAACATGGCCGTTGCCGTACAACCAGATGCCGGGAGCACGCACGAGCTTGGTCAATGAGACGGAGCGGAATGCGACTGAGACGGAGACGGAGACCACGGCTGGGCAAGAGCGGCGATCGACGACGAGCAGCTACGTGGTTGGGTTTGCGGTGCGCAACAGCACGACGTGGGCGTGGCTATCGGTGGCGGAGATGGAGGCGTGGTTGGCGGGCCTGGAGGCGGTCAACGGGACGGGCTCGTCGTTGTCAGCGGTGGTTGTGTCGCTGGCAGAGTATGAGAGCATGACGTCGGGGGGTGGAGGAGCGGCGTCGACGCGGCGTGCAGAGACGACGGAGGGGTCGGCATCGTCACGGGCGGCATCGGAGAGCGGGGGCTCGATGATTACGGTGCTGGTGATTGTGCTTGCGTCGTTGGTTATGATTGGGCTGGTGTTGCTGGTGATTAAGCTGGTGTGGGTACGGCGTCGACGACGGGCGCGAGTGGCGCGAGTGAAGCAGGATCTGCATTCAAGCCCGCTGGGGTTGATGGACAATCCGCTGTATGGGCAGCCGCTGGCGGATCCCGACTCGGAGACGTTGCGACCGGGCAGTGGTCGAGGCTCTGGGGTAGGTGGATCGGACAAGGGTGACCCCTCGTACGGCCAGGCCTTGTATTCCGCGCTGGACCATTCGGCAGTAGCTTGGGGATATGAGCCTGCGGCTGGCGCGGAGAACCAGTATGATCGCTTGAGTGCGACTGGCAGCAGCAGTCTGGGGTCGACGGTGCGAGTTTGTGAAGGGCCAGGGCGGTGGTGAGAGCAACGAGGGCGGATCGGTTGCGGGCCATTATGATCACCTGAACTCGGGTACATTAGCGTCGCCGTGGGACGGCGAGGTGGCTGCGGGCGCGGGAGTGTCGATGTCAGACAGTCTCACGATGCACGAGAGCAATGGCCAGTATGACCAGCTGAACAAAGCCGGCTTCGGCTGGGCCCCGTTTGGGTCAGGAGGAGCTGGAGCAGGGGAGCCGGGAGCGACGGGGAACGAGTACGACACCCTGGATCTTGGAGCTGTTGGGGGCACTGCGACGGCGGGCACGGACGGAACAGCTGAAGTGGCTGGAATGGACGCGATGATGAATATGGGGGAGACGGCCGATTACTCGGAGGTGTCTGATGGCCCTCGGCGTCTGGCGGGGATGGATGTGTATGCCAACCCGAACGAATGTACACCTGTGAGCGGGACAGAGGCAGAGGCATCGATGGTGGAAGATGAGGCAGAGGCATCGACGGCGGAGGCTGAGACATCGACGGCGGAGGATGAGACATCGATGGTGGAGGATGAGACATCGATGGCGGAGGCAGAGGACGTGCCTGCTGCAGGGACTGCGGATGAGGCGAGGGTGGCGATGCCTGGTGCCGAGATGGAGAGTGTGGCCAGTGGAGCAAACAATGCGCTGGTGAACTTTGTTGTGCCGCCTGCGCCTGATGGTGGTGGCAATGACGCTGAGGAGGCGAGGCGGGATGAGTTGGTCAACGACGATCTCCCTGAGGGGGTCTCGGCATCGGACGAAACGGGTGGCCTTGCGACGTTTGAGACACCAAATGTTGCGACATCGCCGGCGGTTGAGTCAAAGCCGGAACCTGCTGCCGGATCAGTGCCCTTGGCCTCGGGCTTGGACCAGCCACCTAGCCGGGTGGGATCGGCCAATGAGACGGCTGGTGTGCCCTCATTGGCGGCGGCGGTGGTGGCCTCGAAGCCTGTTCGCCTGCCTGGCCGCGTTGGGCCCATGGAGCGGGAGGGTGGCAGTCCCAGTGGCACGCCAGGATCGAGCCCGCACAGTACGCTGGAGCGCCCGGCATCATCGACGGGTGCAGGAGCGGGAACGGGGGCGAGTGGCGATGCCGCATCGGCGGGAGAGTGGCGAGATGAGGCAACGGGCGTTTCCTACGAGCTGTCGCGTGACCTAGGGCCGCGTGCGCGGCGTCGGCGAAGCCCGGTGCCAGAGGGCTCCGGTGCTCAGCAGCCGGCTGGCCGTGGGCAAGAGGATGAGAAGAGCGTGGCGCGTGAGGCTGGCGATGGGGTGGGGGCGCTGCCTGGATCGGAGCGGGGTGAGCCGGGGCCGGTGGGCCGTCAGCGATCTGGGACGATTTCGGTGCAGCGGCTGGTTGTGTGTGACTTGAACCGTGTGGCGGCGGAGCAGCAGCTGTTGGGGCTGCATGCGCCGGTAGGGTCGTACCTGATTCGACACAAGCCGGTGGCCGGATGCCGGGAGTCGTATGTGGTGAGCGTGGTGGGAGTGCAGGATCAGCGGATTGTGCATTATCGGCTGCAGCTTCGGGAGAACCTGCCAGACTTTGTGGCGGAGAACCGTATTCTGGGCGGGTGCCGAGATTTGCAATCGGCGATTGACCGCCTGAAGCGGGGCGTTGAGCTTGGCTTTGCCATCAACCTGACCCACGCCGTCTCTCCCAACTATGAGTGCTAGCCGTTTTGGCTTTGGGGCTTTGTTGCTGCCGGACTTTTGTTTTCGGTCTTTTTGTCGTCAACCTGTTGGACCTGTTTTGTTTTTTCGAATTGACCTTGTGAGATTTCATGGGCTTCATACTCGTTGATTTTACTCTGTTATCAGCAAACTTGCCCCCAACACACACACACACACACACACACAAAGCGCTTTTTCAGGACGAGATGTACCTGGACGGCATGTGAAGTCTTATAACATCAGACCTTTGAATGCATGTTGCTACACATACAAATGTACATCCTCACAAGGCTCACACAAAAGATCATCAGCAAGTCAGCCAGAAACGAGTCAAGTAATGTTGGACGCAACTCAATGTGTTGTTCGCTCGCGTCAATTAGGGAGATGGCCGTCAACAACCCCCGAACTCGCCGCAAGACTGCGCAAGCCATTTCCGCCAGTTAAGAGAACGATGCTAACGTCAATGACTTGACAGCAGATCGACCTTCTATAATAAGCCCTTGCTACTGCAACACCACAAAGCTGAG
>NW_001865062.1:532635-535080 GCF_000002865.3 Monosiga brevicollis MX1
CGTTCCCAGGGTCACGGCAATGGACGCGCACGACGGCACTTGACGGCGCACGTGGCAGTTGAGGGAGCGGCGGAGGTGTCGGGGGAGCGTGCGGGCAACTACACGGTGAGCTATGTCTGTCGGGACCGGTTCAACAACGTGGCTCGGGAGGAGGTGGAGATTGAGGTGCAGCGCTTTGAGGCCCCGCCGCGTGAAAATGTGTTTGTGGCGCCGCTGGCGCGCATGCCTGTGGATGTGGCGAGCCAGGAGCGATCGCTGCGGACGCACCTGCGGCAACCGCATGTGTTTGTTGTCTCGGTCGTACCGGCTGGAACATGGCCGTTGCCGTACAACCAGATGCCGGGAGCACGCACGAGCTTGGTCAATGAGACGGAGCGGAATGCGACTGAGACGGAGACGGAGACCACGGCTGGGCAAGAGCGGCGATCGACGACGAGCAGCTACGTGGTTGGGTTTGCGGTGCGCAACAGCACGACGTGGGCGTGGCTATCGGTGGCGGAGATGGAGGCGTGGTTGGCGGGCCTGGAGGCGGTCAACGGGACGGGCTCGTCGTTGTCAGCGGTGGTTGTGTCGCTGGCAGAGTATGAGAGCATGACGTCGGGGGGTGGAGGAGCGGCGTCGACGCGGCGTGCAGAGACGACGGAGGGGTCGGCATCGTCACGGGCGGCATCGGAGAGCGGGGGCTCGATGATTACGGTGCTGGTGATTGTGCTTGCGTCGTTGGTTATGATTGGGCTGGTGTTGCTGGTGATTAAGCTGGTGTGGGTACGGCGTCGACGACGGGCGCGAGTGGCGCGAGTGAAGCAGGATCTGCATTCAAGCCCGCTGGGGTTGATGGACAATCCGCTGTATGGGCAGCCGCTGGCGGATCCCGACTCGGAGACGTTGCGACCGGGCAGTGGTCGAGGCTCTGGGGTAGGTGGATCGGACAAGGGTGACCCCTCGTACGGCCAGGCCTTGTATTCCGCGCTGGACCATTCGGCAGTAGCTTGGGGATATGAGCCTGCGGCTGGCGCGGAGAACCAGTATGATCGCTTGAGTGCGACTGGCAGCATGCATTCGCGGCGGGCTCAGCAGCAGTCTGGGGTCGACGGTGCGAGTTTGGTGAAGGGCCAGGGCGGTGGTGAGAGCAACGAGGGCGGATCGGTTGCGGGCCATTATGATCACCTGAACTCGGGTACATTAGCGTCGCCGTGGGACGGCGAGGTGGCTGCGGGCGCGGGAGTGTCGATGTCAGACAGTCTCACGATGCACGAGAGCAATGGCCAGTATGACCAGCTGAACAAAGCCGGCTTCGGCTGGGCCCCGTTTGGGTCAGGAGGAGCTGGAGCAGGGGAGCCGGGAGCGACGGGGAACGAGTACGACACCCTGGATCTTGGAGCTGTTGGGGGCACTGCGACGGCGGGCACGGACGGAACAGCTGAAGTGGCTGGAATGGACGCGATGATGAATATGGGGGAGACGGCCGATTACTCGGAGGTGTCTGATGGCCCTCGGCGTCTGGCGGGGATGGATGTGTATGCCAACCCGAACGAATGTACACCTGTGAGCGGGACAGAGGCAGAGGCATCGATGGTGGAAGATGAGGCAGAGGCATCGACGGCGGAGGCTGAGACATCGACGGCGGAGGATGAGACATCGATGGTGGAGGATGAGACATCGATGGCGGAGGCAGAGGACGTGCCTGCTGCAGGGACTGCGGATGAGGCGAGGGTGGCGATGCCTGGTGCCGAGATGGAGAGTGTGGCCAGTGGAGCAAACAATGCGCTGGTGAACTTTGTTGTGCCGCCTGCGCCTGATGGTGGTGGCAATGACGCTGAGGAGGCGAGGCGGGATGAGTTGGTCAACGACGATCTCCCTGAGGGGGTCTCGGCATCGGACGAAACGGGTGGCCTTGCGACGTTTGAGACACCAAATGTTGCGACATCGCCGGCGGTTGAGTCAAAGCCGGAACCTGCTGCCGGATCAGTGCCCTTGGCCTCGGGCTTGGACCAGCCACCTAGCCGGGTGGGATCGGCCAATGAGACGGCTGGTGTGCCCTCATTGGCGGCGGCGGTGGTGGCCTCGAAGCCTGTTCGCCTGCCTGGCCGCGTTGGGCCCATGGAGCGGGAGGGTGGCAGTCCCAGTGGCACGCCAGGATCGAGCCCGCACAGTACGCTGGAGCGCCCGGCATCATCGACGGGTGCAGGAGCGGGAACGGGGGCGAGTGGCGATGCCGCATCGGCGGGAGAGTGGCGAGATGAGGCAACGGGCGTTTCCTACGAGCTGTCGCGTGACCTAGGGCCGCGTGCGCGGCGTCGGCGAAGCCCGGTGCCAGAGGGCTCCGGTGCTCAGCAGCCGGCTGGCCGTGGGCAAGAGGATGAGAAGAGCGTGGCGCGTGAGGCTGGCGATGGGATGGGGGCGCTGCCTGGATCGGAGCGGGGTGAGCCGGGGCCGGTGGGCNGT
>NW_001865062.1:537313-599331 GCF_000002865.3 Monosiga brevicollis MX1
TTGATACTCAACGGGCCCAACCCAATGACGGTGGGCTATGGTTCGTCGGTGTCTGACCCGGGAGCCAAGCTGTACGTGGATCAGGAGGCCATGGATTCGGTTCAGCTTGGCAGCAACTTTTCGACGCAACTGGCAGTGGGGACGCATGTTGTGACGTACTGGCTGGAGGATGACTGGTCAGGCCTTGATCCGCCTTCCCAGGTGTCGCGACGCTTGCACGTGGTAGATGACACGCCACCGGTGAGTGTAGAGCCTGCTGTGGGTGGCTACTCTGGACCAGGCTGCGGGTGGCGGGCGGATAGGGGGAAGGGAAAGGAGTTGGCGGGTGGCGGTTTGCCTTTGCCTTTGCCTTTGGCGCGTTGTAGCCCTGTAGACATTGGTGGCATGTTGTAGTGATGGGGGCACGGTTGGTGAATGATACAAAGTCCAGTGTCTAACCGGTGACATGGATGGGCATTGTCGGGTGTGTAGGTGATACAGCTGCTGGGGCCTGCGGTGTGGCGGGGCGAGGTGGGAACACCGTACGTGGAGCCGGGGTGGAATGTAACGGACGACGTGGACCGGAATGTTTCTGTGACGGTGGTGGATCACAGCTTCAACGCGGCCACGCCGCTGGTGGTGGGCTCTGTGGTGTATGTGGCACGCGACTCGGCGAACAATACGGCCACCGTGACGCGGCAAATTGTGTGGGAGGATACGCGGGCACCAACGATCACGATGCAGGGAACCAACCCAATGTTTGTGCAGATGCTGACCGACTTTGTGGACCCGGGTGCCACGGTGACGGATGCGGGAGACCCGAGCCTTGGGCCGGCACTGGAGGCCTCGAGCAACAATGTGAGTACGGATGAGGCCGGGGTGTATGCCGTGTGCTACCGCGCGCTGGATGAGCGGCAGAACGAGGCGGTGGTGTGCCGGCGCGTGGTGGTGGGAGATCGCGTGGCCCCCAAGTTCTTGAACCTGCAGGCGGTGTATGAGGTGGAGGCGGGGCTGTCGCTGGCCGCGTTTCCGTTGGACACTGTGGAGCCGTGGGATGCGGTGGACGGGGTGTTGGATTGGGAGACAATTTCGAGCAACTACTCGGATCTGAATCCGCGAGCAGTGGGCATGCATGCGGTGACGCTGCGCGTGAGCGATGCGAGCGGCAACGTGAATGTGACGGTGGTGCGGGTGGCGCTGCGGGATAGTCGAGCGCCCAACCTGACGCTGCACTATGTCGAGCCGTGGGACTTTGAGCGAGGGCCAGGCTGGCAGGACCCGATGAATGTGAGCGCCGTGGATGCGGTGGCGGGTGACGTGCGGTCCAGCGTGAAGCGACGAGCGGTGGTGATGACGACGGGCGTGCCGGCATCGATTTGTGAGGGCGCGAACCAGTACTACGCGGCCATGACAGGGCAGGAGGGGAGCAGCGACAATGGCCTGACAGGGCTGGTGAGCGCGAGCGATATGCCGGAGCCTGGACCGGTAGCCGCTGTCAATGGATGGGCAGTGGCGGGCACGGAATACCGGCTGGAGTATTCCGCGAACGATGGCAACGGTAACGTGGCGCATGAGGCAGCGCACATGCGGATTGTGGACACGCGGGCGCCGCGACTGGAGGTGGACGATCTGGTTGTGGCCGAGTATGGGGTGGGGTCGATGTTTGTGGACCTTGTGCACCCAGAGCCGGTGGATGAACCGAATCAGGACCTGCGGGGTCGGCTGTGCGCTGTGGCGTGGCGTTACGAGTTGACGGCGGGGCTGGGGGAGCGCGTGAGCGGCAATGACGCAGGGGTACTGGTACCCGTGTATGCAGAGGCGCGATGGCGGGAGTATGCGCGAGACCCATCGGCATGGGAGTCGATGGCAGTGCCGTTGGCGGAGCTGACGCTGGATGCGATGGTGGGCACGCTGTACCGAGTATCGTTTGAGGTGTTGGACGTGGGAGGGTTGAGCGCCAACGGCACGACGTGGGTGCTGGTGGACGACCGCACGGCGCCGGAGCTGACGGTTGAGGGCGGTGTGGGACGGCGGACCTACGAGTTTGGTCGGCAGGTGGCCGTTCCCAGGGTCACGGCAATGGACGCGCACGACGGCAACTTGACGGCGCACGTGGCAGTTGAGGGAGCGGCGGAGGTGTCGGGGGAGCGTGCGGGCAACTACACGGTGAGCTATGTCTGTCGGGACCGGTTCAACAACGTGGCTCGGGAGGAGGTGGAGATTGAGGTGCAGCGCTTTGAGGCCCCGCCGCGTGAAAATGTGTTTGTGGCGCCGCTGGCGCGCATGCCTGTGGATGTGGCGAGCCAGGAGCGATCGCTGCGGACGCACCTGCGGCAACCGCATGTGTTTGTTGTCTCGGTCGTACCGGCTGGAACATGGCCGTTGCCGTACAACCAGATGCCGGGAGCACGCACGAGCTTGGTCAATGAGACGGAGCGGAATGCGGCGGAGACGGAGACCACGGCTGGGCAAGAGCGGCGATCGACGACGAGCAGCTACGTGGTTGGGTTTGCGGTGCGCAACAGCACGACGTGGGCGTGGCTATCGGTGGCGGAGATGGAGGCGTGGTTGGCGGGCCTGGAGGCGGTCAACGGGACGGGCTCGTCGTTGTCAGCGGTGGTTGTGTCGCTGGCAGAGTATGAGAGCATGACGTCGGGGGGTGGAGGAGCGGCGTCGACGCGGCGTGCAGAGACGACGGAGGGGTCGGCATCGTCACGGGCGGCATCGGAGAGCGGGGGCTCGATGATTACGGTGCTGGTGATTGTGCTTGCGTCGTTGGTTATGATTGGGCTGGTGTTGCTGGTGATTAAGCTGGTGTGGGTACGGCGTCGACGACGGGCGCGAGTGGCGCGAGTGAAGCAGGATCTGCATTCAAGCCCGCTGGGGTTGATGGACAATCCGCTGTATGGGCAGCCGCTGGCGGATCCCGACTCGGAGACGTTGCGACCGGGCAGTGGTCGAGGCTCTGGGGTAGGTGGATCGGACAAGGGTGACCCCTCGTACGGCCAGGCCTTGTATTCCGCGCTGGACCATTCGGCAGTAGCTTGGGGATATGAGCCTGCGGCTGGCGCGGAGAACCAGTATGATCGCTTGAGTGCGACTGGCAGCATGCATTCGCGGCGGGCTCAGCAGCAGTCTGGGGTCGACGGTGCGAGTTTGGTGAAGGGCCAGGGCGGTGGTGAGAGCAACGAGGGCGGATCGGTTGCGGGCCATTATGATCACCTGAACTCGGGTACATTAGCGTCGCCGTGGGACGGCGAGGTGGCTGCGGGCGCGGGAGTGTCGATGTCAGACAGTCTCACGATGCACGAGAGCAATGGCCAGTATGACCAGCTGAACAAAGCCGGCTTCGGCTGGGCCCCGTTTGGGTCAGGAGGAGCTGGAGCAGGGGAGCCGGGAGCGACGGGGAACGAGTACGACACCCTGGATCTTGGAGCTGTTGGGGGCACTGCGACGGCGGGCACGGACGGAACAGCTGAAGTGGCTGGAATGGACGCGATGATGAATATGGGGGAGACGGCCGATTACTCGGAGGTGTCTGATGGCCCTCGGCGTCTGGCGGGGATGGATGTGTATGCCAACCCGAACGAATGTACACCTGTGAGCGGGACAGAGGCAGAGGCATCGATGGTGGAAGATGAGGCAGAGGCATCGACGGCGGAGGCAGAGGCATCGACGGCGGAGGATGAGACATCGATGGTGGAGGATGAGACATCGATGGCGGAGGCAGAGGACGTGCCTGCTGCAGGGACTGCGGATGAGGCGAGGGAGGCGATGCCTGGTGCCGAGATGGAGAGTGTGGCCAGTGGAGCAAACAATGCGCTGGTGAACTTTGTTGTGCCGCCTGCGCCTGATGGTGGTGGCAATGACGCTGAGGAGGCGAGGCGGGATGAGTTGGTCAACGATGATCTCCCTGAGGGGGTCTCGGCATCGGACGAAACGGGTGGCCTTGCGACATTTGAGACACCAAATGTTGCGACATCGCCGGCGGTTGAGCCAAAGCCGGAACCTGCTGCCGGATCAGTGCCCTTGGCCTCGGGCTTGGACCAGCCACCTAGCCGGGTGGGATCGGCCAATGAGACGGCTGGTGTGCCCTCATTGGCGGCGGCGGTGGTGGCCTCGAAGCCTGTTCGCCTGCCTGGCCGCGTTGGGCCCATGGAGCGGGAGGGTGGCAGTCCCAGTGGCACGCCAGGATCGAGCCCGCACAGTACGCTGGAGCGCCCGGCATCATCGACGGATGCAGGAGCAGGAGCAGGAGCGGGAACGGGGGCGAATGGCGATGCCGCATCGGCGGGAGAGTGGCGAGATGAGGTGACGGGCGTTTCCTACGAGCTGTCGCGTGACCTGGGGCCACGTGCGCGGCGTCGGCGAAGCCCGGTGCCAGAGGGCTCCGGTGCTCAGCAGCCGGCTGGCCGTGGGCAAGAGGATGAGAAGAGCGTGGCGCGTGAGGCTGGCGATGGGATGGGGGCGCTGCCTGGATCGGAGCGGGGTGAGCCGGGGCCGGTGGGCCGTCAGCGATCTGGGACGATTTCGGTGCAGCGGCTGGTTGTGTGTGACTTGAACCGTGTGGCGGCGGAGCAGCAGCTGTTGGGGCTGCATGCGCCGGTAGGGTCGTACCTGATTCGACACAAGCCGGTGGCCGGTTGCCGGGAGTCGTATGTGGTGAGCGTGGTGGGAGTGCAGGATCAGCGGATTGTGCATTATCGGCTGCAGCTTCGGGAGAACCTGCCAGACTTTGTGGCGGAGAACCGTATTCTGGGCGGGTGCCGAGATTTGCAATCGGCGATTGACCGCCTGAAGCGGGGCGTTGAGCTTGGCTTTGCCATCAACCTGACCCACGCCGTCTCTCCCAACTATGAGTGCTAGCCTTCTTCGGAGGTTTCTTCAAAGCCTTTTAATTTCAGTGACACACCGCTTTCCATTGCTGACCTGTGAGTTTGAGTCATGTTGGCCAGCTGTCTCTCCTTCCGGAGACTCGGTTCTGGTTCCCATTTGATCGACATGACATGTGTTTTTGCGCCCCGCAAGTTTCGGGCGGATGTGTGATCGAGATAACTTTTGTAGCAACTTTCAAAGAAGATACTGAATTATAAACCAATTCAGTTCAACTTCATGTAGCTCAACCTTGACTTGACGTCGGCTGCGTGTCTCTTTCGAGTATCTTCTCGCACCTTCTTTGCACCACCAGATTACGTAATAGCCTCGGTTTGCGTCATGACGCGAACGTGTGAGCAGTGGGGCGGGCGGGGGTTGAAATGGCAGCGCCGGGGCTGCACCACCGTCGAGCCCCTATGCACCTGCATCAACTTCTTCTCATACTCACGTTTGGTCGCACTGGCCCAGCGCGAACTCTCCCTCACCCTGTCCGACCAAGCCACAACAGAGGCAGAGCCAAGGTGCACACACAAAGCACAGCCAGAGAGGATGACAAGGTATGAAACGCTTAGAGAGAGAAGAGCTGGAAGCAGAAAGAAGCCTCTTGAAATTCTAACCAAAACAAGAGATGAACAACACATAAAAGATTTTACAGAGAGAGAACCCAAAGCGAACAAAAACCAGAGAGTGTGAGTGATGTGATTGAGTGAAAGTCAAGATTGCTTCATTTTTTTTTTCGTCTGAACGCGTTCAGTGGGAACGACCGGCACAACAAACGCTCTGCGCTGGAGGCCTTTGATACCTTCTAAACACACACACACACGCACACACACGACTCGTCTCCCGGTTTGCCTGCTGCCCCTTCCCCGTGTACGTGGCAGCCCGTTGTCTCAGGCCCGCTTTCGGCTTAGTCGTACCAGGCAGTCATGGGAAAGGACTATTACAGTACGTTGAAGCGGCGTGCCTCGTGTGCTGTCTTGTCTGGTCACCGCGGTCCAGTTGGGTCGTGCTTTCCCGGTGCCAAAATGTGCTTTTGTTGCCCCTGACCCTGTGCATATGTTCGACCCCTTGACAGAGATTCTCGGCGTCAACCGAGACTGCACTGAAGATGACCTGAAAAAGGCATATCGCAAGAATGCCCTTAAGGTGAGGTGGAGCCCTGCGAGCGCTCACTTGCTTCACCCAGTGCTTTCGTGTCCGCCAACTGGGCCCCAATCGAGCCAAGCTGGTCGCCCATGTCTTGATGCAGCGGCATTGGTTAACCAGGCCGCATGCTTTCTGGTGACGTAGTATCATCCAGACCGAAACAAATCCCCCGACGCCAAGGAACGCTTCCAGGAGATTTCCGAAGCCTACGATGTACGTTGCAGAACACTGGATTGCCCTGTATGGTGCTGAGCGCCACCTGTCTCATATTCATGGTCTACTTTTTGGACATCACCCAGGTCTTGTCAGACAAGCAGAAGCGCGAAATTTATGATCGATATGGCGAGGAGGGTTTGAAGGGTGGCATGGGCGGCGCCGGCGGTGGCGGCGGCGGCATGGGCGGTGGAGCGCCTGGTGCCGGCTTCAACTTCCGGTAAGTGCCTTTTGATCGTGCTGATGAAACTGCCTATGAACTGACGTGTGGCAGTAGTTCTCATTTTGTCTCTTATTTCTGCCTCGGGATAGCCGCGCGGAGGACATCTTTTCCATGTTCTTCGGTGGATCTGACCCCTTTGGCGGCATGGGCGGCATGGGCGGCATGGGTGGCATGGGTGGAGGAGGAGGCATGCCCGGTGGATTTGGTGGCATGGGTGGTATGCCAGGCGGTATGGGCGGCATGGGTGGCGGCATGCCCGGTGGTTTTGGTGGCATGGGAGGAGGCATGCCAGGCGGTCGTCGCAGTACCTCAGGAGCATCCAAGCCTGCACCTAAACCCGAAGTCATTGTAAAGAAGGTGCCAGTCTCCCTTGAGGACCTCTTCAAGGGCTTCACTAAGCGCCTCAAGATTACGAAGAAGAAGGCCAACGCCCAGGGCGGCGTCTCGACCGTGTCGGATGTTTGCGAAATCGTGGGCAAGCCTGGTTGGAAGAGCGGTACCAAGTTGACCTTTGCGGGCAAGGTAGATCCACTTGCACGCGTGATCCAGTGCCTCCTCGCATCCTTGAGTGGCTTGAAAACTCAACCTCGGATTTTCTTCTGCCTCCGTTGCATTGACACAGGGTGACGAACTACCTGGCAAGCCAGCACAAGATATCCAGTTTGTGATTGAAGAGGCACCTCATCCAGTCTTTACCCGCTTGGTAAGAATTTTGAGTCGGGCCATGTTCTTGGCTGGTCTTCCTTCGTGCCGTAACCATCACGCTCACCATTGATTCGTTGCGGTTGGATCATCTGTGCTTTGCAAGGGCGACAACTTGAAAATGAACTTGAAAATCAATGTTGTGGACGCATGGTGTGGCTTTTCCACCAAGGTGACGGGCATTGACAAGGCGTCGCTGCCCGTCTCGTGCACAAAGGTTCCGGACAGCAACGAGATTGTGCTTCCCGGCCAGGTACGAGTCATAAGTGTGACTGGATGAAGGGAAGGGGAGGGTTGTTGTGTTGGGCTGTGCTGACAAACGATTGGTGGTTCTTTCTTTCCGAACCTTCGTAGGGTATGCCCAAGAAGGGAGGTGGTCGCGGTGACTTGATTGTCAACCTGCAAATTGCCTTCCCACCCATTCCTTCAGCCAAGAAGGAGAAAATTCGAGAGGAATTTGGCCCTGGCTTGCTGTAAATTCTAGCTCATATGGAAAGTAGTAATTTTGGCCATGGAGTGCCGGATATCTTCGGGTCAATGCTGTGTTGTCAGTTGATGGTGTTGGCAGCAAAGTGGAACGATAAACAAATTGATGCGAGTCAGGTGGACATTTTTTCTTCCATTTTCACGTATGCAGACGACACACATGACACACATACAAGAGACGCGGCTCCGGCCTTGCCAGATCACTCAGCCTCGGAATCAAACAAACACGCCGGCTGTCATCACAGATGTCATGTCTACTCGTCATCATCGTCGTCCGAGTCTTCGTCCATCTTGGCCTGAGCAACCAACGGTGCAAGAAGCGTCAACATCATGAGCGATGAACCGAACCTGAGAGGGGTATCCAGACCTTGAACAAACCTGAGCATAAGCCTCAGCCTCCTGGAGGATAGCATCAGGTACGTGGCTGTGCTGGCCATTGGTTTCTGCAATGGCGCACGTGACCGAGGTGTAAGCTGTGAGGGCGCCGGGGAACAGGGCAGATATCTGGGCCGAAGGAAAAGAAAAGGAGACGGCCATCGAACCTGCGCACACCCAGGACATTTCCAACTCAAAGGCCTTATCTTTGGTCTCATCGTGCGTTGCGTAAATGCTGTGAAAAGAAAAAGCCAAACTTGTGAGCACATCCGCTTCAAAACGACAATCGCCGGGACAAACGGTGACTGGTCGAGAAGTTAAAAGGCGATGCTTACATGCGGGCAGCCTCCTTAACGAGTTCGCGAACGGGCTTGTCAGATGGCTGCAACAAATGAGTCAAATACATGTGAAAAAGAGGCAGAGCAGGCAATCATGAACTTGCAAGACGGACAGCTGCCAGGACTTCAAGTGGCTTTACCTTGAGCTTCTCGATTTCAGCGTTGGCTGCCGTCTTGTTCTTGCCCAGAGCGGCTCCGTAGTAGCCCTGCACGACAAGCGATCAAGTTTTCAAGAGGAAAAAGGCACCTATCAGCATGGTAGATTTGTGACTTAACGGGGTGCAACCCGCACATCGAAGCGAAGGCATACCCAAGACACGCCCGATGGCTCAACCATGTAGAGCGCGGGGCCTTCAAGGGCGTCGTAGGCGCCCAGGAGGACACTAGAGATTGTGGTCATCCAAGGACAAGCGCGATATGAGTCAAATAATATATTTACGTCAAGCGTCAGGCCAATGAGCAGCGATACACAGAAGACAATAAAGTCGTGTGTCGGCCACACACCTGCAACCCGCAGGGCGGGCAGCGCCATAAAGTGTGAACTGGTGGATGTAACCAGAGAGCTCGTCATTGAGCTTCTTCACAGGCACGGGGCTGCCCCAGGTTTGCTTGTACTTGAGGGCCTGGGAGCGCGCTTCTTGCACAATCTGATGGAGAATGACACACACACACACACACACACACACACACACACACACACACACACACACACACACACACACACACACACACACACACACACACCTTATGAGTCAAAAAAGAGACAGAGGTGCATAACTGCGGGTGGTGCTCAGGCCGAAAATTGTGTAACGTACCGAGCGGCCATCAGCCAGCAGACCCGCAAATGCCTGCGAGGTATTGGATGGATGCAAATATGCCCAGGCCCCATGAAGGAGACGAAACAGAGGGAATTGAGTCAAAAGGCCGCGGAAGGTGAGTAGTGACTGCGAGACGTACGGCGCCAATGTGTCGGTCTACGGAGAAGGTACGACGGATGGTATTCTTCTCATACAACTCTGAGAGGATGGTGTTCTCGCAAGCAAAAACGACGCCATCACTGCCACGCAGGGCCAGAACGGTGCTGAAGAGGGCCAAACGGTTGAACAAGGAAGAGTCAGTAAGAACCGGTATGAGAAGAAACGAGCCCAGCAGAGAGCAAGGTTGGCTTTGGCTAAAGATAGTATAGCATGAAATGTGCAGCTCAAAATGATGGCGCGAGGCCAGCGATGACCCGTGTATAGTTGCTAGTATACTGCCGAACGGAGCAAGCCGCACGGGCTATGTAGCTCTCACCTGGCATTGTCGACGGCCTTGCCGGCGTATTCGACCTGGAAAACGCGTCCCGCCGGGGAAAACGTCTGCGCCGATTGATCGTACTGTGTACAAAACGGGGCAGAGCAGGCATGGGAATGAGGCATAATTTCAAATATCATAGAAATAACAGAGGCAAGGGCCACTGAGCCCTCCGGCCCACGCGAGGCCCCGCCGCGGGCAAGTCACTGCCAGTCAGTGAACATGCAACGTCACTCAGAGAGCTTGCGGCATTCGCAGGAGGCTTCACGAGCACCTTCCCCAAAAGGGACTGAGCCCTTGCCCCCGCCAGTATCTGCGCCTGCATTGCCTGCTCCATCAAACCCAAATTGCATTCGGGGACTTATCCATCTCTCCCGTCGACACCGGCTGCCATTTCAGGGCGCCAACGACTCACCCCAGTGCCAATCGCACTCATTCTGTCGGTCAGAGAGAGAGAGAGACAGAGAGAGAGAACAAAGAAATATATCAGAGATGAAGGGTGAATGCAAACTCTCTTGAGAGATGCTGGGAGAAGTCAATCGGCCTTTAAGAGATACCACTGTTTTCGGAGTTGAGTATTGAAGAAAAACCAAGGTAAAAGCAGAGTTTAGGATCGCTGCTGTGGTTAAAACAGAGACCGGGTCGAAAAGCATGGCTCACAAAGAGACAAAGTCAAACGCACCCCAGTGACGGAGCCTGGATGAGACTGGTAGTCTCCTGGGAGACCAAAGAGCTTTCGGATATGTGTTCATTTTGGAGGGGTATTTTATAGATGTCAATTGCTGGCTGCCTAAAAATGCGTGCCCCGTCTTCACCTGCCAGATCTTGAGCCGTACTTCTCAGAAGCATGGCCGGCGCATTTGGGCTGATTACACAGGCTGATCCAAGGCAGCCGTTTCTGCAAGACACTTGTCGATCCATGGCTTCCATTCCACGCTCATGCGAAGTGGATAATTGAGGTGGGTACCAAGGCCACGCAAAAGCAGACTGGCCCGCGCTGCCAGGACATGATGGCTTGCGGCTCCTGAAACCATCTCATCCTGCGCGAACAATGTCTCCACAAATTGCTAACGGTACATTGCAGCAGGGTGCATCGGTGAGAGAAGGCCCCGCTCCAGTCAACCCGTGTTGCGTGCAGCACTCACCTGCAGATTCTGACCCTGACAGGTCACGCGGTCGTCGCGATCAAAGGCAATGATGGCAGCCATCACGTTGACAAAGGGATCGTCACGAGCCGAAGCAAACCCTATGGCCTTGTGCGTTGCAATGATTGCAGCTTCGTCATCGTCATAAATTGCCTTCATCAACAGGGCCAGCTCCCGCCTGTGAACACCACGAGTAAATGAATGTCAACCGTTCAACTCGGTGGCATTTTGCCACACAACAACGCAGATGTGCTCGAATGGCCAGTGATGAACCATTAAGACTGACCTTTGCGCCGCTGTCATGGCCTTCACTTGTCCAAAATCAATCAGACCCAGACGTCCATCAGAGCACAGCAACAAATTACCGGGATGGCAGTCTCCATTGAAAAGCTACATCCGTCAAATACCATAGGCGAATCAACCAAGCAAGGTAAATGAGCATCCACACCAGCATACATGCCCATCCACACACCAGGAGGGCGTGGCTTTGCTCCCTCAACGACAACTGCAACCCTAGATGGTCTCACCCCATCCTCGAAAATTTGTTTGCCATGTACATCGATGAGCAGCTGGAGGAGATGTGGGATGTTCAACGGCAACTCTATGCAACCAGACCGACAATTCCACGATGAATCATAGGACGAACGATACAAACAAAGCTCGCAGATCGCCTTCAATACTAGAGTTTGCAGACATGGGGTTTGCTGTGCTTCTCGTACCAGGTTGATAATAGCTCCATTGCTGAAATCCCAGAGGAGTAAGGATCACGTTATACAACCAGCGCCCCGAATTGATGAGGCCGGCGTAGGATCGCACCATCCAGATGGCTCGCCGCATCTCGGCGTCTGAAGGTCCCGATTCCATCACACCCTGCGCTAAGCGCTGCTGCTGCTCGGCCTCCATCGCCTCCAGCGTTGTGCCCCGCGAAGCAGCCACATTGCGGTAAAAATCCTGTACCCAGCCTCGTAAGTGCATACATGGTGCGTAGCTTGCGCAAAGCAACAAGCAACCGTTCTGTCCAAAGCTCTGGAAGAGGACACGAAACCTACGCGGACGGCATCGACAAATTTGCGACCCTCAAGGTATGTCATGACCAAAACATCGCGTGTCACCAGCTCATCAATGGGCTCGGGCATCACCACCTGCACAGGTCAGTATACCAGACCGACCATGACTCAAGCAAGGCGCCGATGCCCAGCAGACATTCAACCAAGCGCACACCCCGTCTACGCGTCCATGAATCGAGCTGACACACCTCGTTCTCAAATTCAGGACGGAGGTTGGACCAGACTTGGCGCAGATTGGCTGCCTCCTGTCGATAATCAAACTCGGTCAAGAATTGATCGTGCAGTTCCTTGAGAAAATGAACTTGCTCGGGCTGCGCGAGTTCGCAAAACTGTGTGATGGTGCGCATGTCTGTATCAAAGTTGGCCTCGACCGCGGGAAACTTGACCTTGATCACCACCTCGCGCCCATCGTGCAAGCGTGCACGATGCACCTAACACCCATAGACGAAACAGTCAGGCCAGTTCAAAAAGGAGACAAGGCCTCGATGGAGGTCGTTGGGAAGTCGGAGGGTTGCGCGGCTGGTCTGACCTGGCCAATGCTAGCTGCACCCAGGGGTTGCTGGTCGACCCAGGCAAAAACCTCCTCAAGAGGCCTCTGCAGCGACCCCTCGATGACACCTCGCACGTACTCGAATGGCTCCGCAGGGACCTGATCCTGCAGCGTTTCCAACACATCCAAGTATTGCTGGGGCAGAAAATCAGCTCGCGTTGAACCCAGTTGGCCAACTTTGATGTAGAATCCTAAGCAAGCCCGATAAAGACGCACGCTAAGGTAGTGCCGCTGACCATGGAAGTGGTAGACAGACTACGAGCCGGGAAGAGGAGACAGAGCTATAGCCCGAGTGCTCAAGTGGCCTGCGCGGGACGCACCGCGCATTTGCAGAATCAGGTTCAGCATGACGGGCGCATACTCGTTGTGCAGGACATCGTATGCTTTGTCCTGCGTGGTAGAGGTTGCGATGGCTCGCCAGCATGCATGAGAGAAGGGGCTCAACGGTGAGCGGGCGACAGTGCATTGTGAGGGTACCTGTTCCTCCACGGGGTCTTTTTGCACCAGCTGCTGCACCAGCCGATAGTGCATGTAGACGGGAAAAGCACGCATCCTAAACCATGGCCAAGGGCAGTGCGGGGCAGGTCAGCATGGGAAGGTTAGCACGTCGCTGCGGGATACGGTTCCTGCGAGTGCACACCAACCAAAAGTTGGCGGTACGACGATGTCGCTCGTCCGAGCCAATAAATGCCGCCAAGCCTCCAAGAGTAGCCAAACTTCCCCACCCCATCGCACGGCCCCAGCTAAAGGTGCGCGCTGGGGCAGCGGTGGCCATGGTGGCTGCTCGGCCCAAGCGAGCCTTGAGCCACGTGCCCGCCGTCCTGTGGCACATGAGCCGATCAGCCCAAACCGACCTTCAATTCAAGCAAGCTGACCTACAAGCGCCACTCGGCCCTTCCAACACTGCTCCATGCCCAGGCTTCATACCTGCTAGGTGCTAGCACCATGCTTGTCGTCCGTACCAGCAGCATCACGCTGCCGTTTGATCACCTCTGACGCACGTTGCATAAGCCTGTGGTGTTGTTCCAAAAAAAAAATCTCTCTCTTTCCCTCTCTCTCTCTCATGAAATTTTGAGAAACTGGGAGAGCGCAAATTCGTTGAGATGTTTTATTCAGCCGGACGTTGGTGAAGAAGGTGTTGGGGGTGTATCAACTAAAAGCGGCTCGACATTTACACATGATGGCAACGTGGGCGGTGCTCAAGCACACCCTCGACCGACCATCTTCAACCAAAGCGACAAATTGACACGTAAAAACTCATTTATCAGACCGCCCGAGGGCGAAGGATCCGTGCTAGCAAAACGTCAAGGACCTGCCTATCTCATATGCTTGAGGCAAAGGGCCACTTGTGCCACCACCACCACCCCCCCCCCCAAAAAAAAAGGGGAGGAGGGAAGGGGAGTTCAAAAACAGCTCAATCACAATTTCATTCTGGCAGTGATCACGCAGTTGCCTCTTCGGGCGGGCCGGCCAGCACGAGAACAGCCGATGATTCACTGCTCAGCCGTCGGCGCATAGAGTGCGTGAGCCGAGAGCCACGCCGAATGCTGGCTCGTGCAAACTCCGACTCGAGCATCTGAAAGGTCGGTCGCGCCGCCGGATCTGTGGCCCAGCACCGCTCCATCAAACGTTGCAGCTCTGATGGACAGCTCGCAGGAATTTCGGGGCGCTCGCCCTCAACGTAGGCCTCGCGCATTTGATGAATAAAGCGCAAGTGTGACATGGGATACTTGCGCGTGACGATTTCCCACACCAACACGGAAAAGCTGAAAACTATTCAACGGCCAGCACCAGCGACAGCACCATGCACGGCGACCATGAGTTTGCCCATCACACACACACACACACACACACACACACACACACACACACACACACACACACACACACACACATGGCCCGCCACTGCAAATATTGCTGTCGTACCATCGGCGGGAAAAGAGTACTGGCCTCCATCGAGCACTTCAGGAGCCATCCAGCCCAGAGTGCCAATCAAGGACGTGTGCTGTGGGCGCTCTTGTAGTTCACCCTCCTCTGACAAGGGCTCGATGGAGGAGGACGAGTCGCCTTGCTTGCGGCGCTGCGTTCGATTGAGATATCGGCTCAACAAGCGACCCGCATCATTGGATTTGATGGTCGCATTTGGGTCCACATCCGTGTAATCGGGGTCTTCTTCAGACACGGATAGCATTTGATCTTCCCGCACTCGTTTTGCTTTGTCGAAATCGGTGATTTTGAGGGTCCATTTAAATGTGATCAAACACTGCCACAAAACGAGGAGAGACAAGGAATGGTAGTGAGCCTTTGACATCCGAAAGCGCACAAGATCGAGCCAGTTCCTTCAACTAAGAGCATGAGTAAGAGCATAAGAGTGCGAGTGTTGCTTACATTATCAGCCTTGACATCGCGATGGATGCGTTGCTTGCGATGCAAATAGTTGAGCCCTGCGCCCGACGACAAACATGCCCAATCAAATGATGTATTGTCAAACAGAAGCACCAATCAAGTGAATCGAGGGGTTTCAGGATCATACCCCGAATGGCATCAGAAATGAAGCCTTCGCGCACGTGTGCGGAGAGCTCCACCTCGGGCTTGTCCAAGATGCTGCGGAGCGAACCCCGCTCCACATACTCCATCACCAAAAAGACGGGCTCTTCGAAGCACGCCCCGAGAAACTCAACAATGTTCCTACAGTCGGCAGCACCCCAAAGAGCAGAGCACTCCCGTAAGTTGCATCGATCCGAAAGATACCGCACCTCATCGTGGATCGGTGGTTGTGGACTTACTCATGACGCAAAGTGCGCAAAGTGGTAATTTCCTGCCGCAACTCCTCGTGCCCTGCCATGAAAAGAGACTTGGCATTCCACATTTTTAAGGCCACTTGTCTATGCCATCAAAGGCCACGAAGCCACGAAACGCGGCGCGGCGCGGATGCATGAGCCAGCATACCAACGAGAAATTATGGCGACAGACTCCCAAAGAGCAAGCATTGCCCTCGATACCAGTCTTACCGATCCTGGCTCTTCCAACGCCCACGCTTGACAGCACCAAGGCTGCCCTCCCCAATGTCCTCAAAGATTTCCAAGTCTGACGATGGGATATCCCAAACAGCAGCAAGTTCATCAAACTCAAACTGCATTTCGTTCACCTGTTGTTCGTGACGCTCCTCCAACTCCAAACGCTCGTAGTGCGTGGTGCGCTTGAAGTGGCGGTGGAGGTAATAAAGTGCAATGACAGCCAGAGCGGCCAGACTCAAGAAGGTAGTGATCACTACCAGTGCCACTAATGAAGTCTCGCAGCGCACGCCCGAGTGCAGCACCGAGCACTTGCATCGCGGAAGATGCAAGCTCTCGCTGCCAGCGATGGATTCCACGTGGCAACTGGCCCCATTGCGGCAGTAGTTTTTGTTGCAAATATTGCAGTCAGAAATATGGCTAGCCCCTGCATTGGACGTCAATCCCTCTGGACAGTTGCTGCAGTCACCGGCCAGCCAGTAGGTTCCGGCCAGGCAGTCGATGCATGGAGCATCGGCAAAGGTCCGTGCGTCCGCGTCAGTGCCTAAAGAAACACGTGGTTCATAAGATTCAATCGCTAAAAAGCTTTGTCAAGCAACACAAAGACCCGAACATACGATTCAGCTTCTTGCCCGGGTTGCAAGAGAGGTTCAATATAGAAAAATCACCAAGAAAAGAACCGTCTGCCGTGGCTCCACCCCACATCATCACCTAGAAAGCAAAGTTTTGGACAAATAAAAAGATATTGGTCACCAACTATGCGTATTGCCGCGAACAATCGACCAAGGTGCCGACAAGTCAGGGGTGTGTTGACAAAGTTGCCGTACCTTGCCAGCGGCATAAACGCCCGACATGCCATAACGGGGCTGGTCCAAAGTGACGCGATCGTTGTTGTCATTGTACACATACTCAAGGTTGTTCGTCACGTGGTCGTAAATAAACAGGTTAGAATTCGCATTGCCCGACGGGCTCAGGCCACCCAGAAGCAGCCATTTGAAGGCATCCCGTCGCCGCGACGGCATGCTGTGTGTAAGTGCAATGCCCGTCATAAAGCGAAGCTGGCCCAGGCCTTGATACGGCGATGCTAGCTCTTGGCGTCGCCATGCTCGCGTCTTTAACGAGAAGATGTAAATGCAAGTATAGCAAAACTTTAATGTATCCTCTTCGTTCGATCCGGGCCGACCAGCCACGATCATTTCCTCATCGCCATTGCTACGCAACAGCACGGCTGCAGCATGGCCTGCATGTCCGGGACCAGAGGGCAAGACCTCAACAGTCACGTTCTGGAGACCTGGCAAGAGCAACATGATCTTTCATCAGCCAAATGCCGAATGGAAGAAAGGAGCAAGGGTATGGTATAACCGTATCAAACCAAACAAAATCCCGCATGTGATAGCAGTGAGCACGAACCCTTGACCAAGCTGAAGAGCAGCAATTGACCGGTCACGTCGAGATTGCAATCGTAGCCACCATATGCCAATGCCACCTAGACGCGGACGGCGGCAAAACCACAACCAAGTGACAAGATGAGGTAGGACTGAATGTAAGAGACGAGCACAATCCCTTCTGGTGTGTTGCCGAAATGGGTAGAGCCACGCCGCCCCACATGCGATGCATCGTCATACACGGGATGTTGGGGCGTAGGTTAAGGACCCGCTGCGTGAAGGTTTGGCGATGGGCTGCATATTGTAAACGTAACTGTATACGCGCGAAGCTCTAAACCAGGCAGAACCCCAGAACAAGACAACCACGGGTCGAGTCAGCGCGCACGCGAAACAACCAAAACGGCACAAAGCACCAAAAGGCGTCGCCGCTTCCTACGTGAGATGGACGATATTTAGTGTTGGAAGGGGTCGCCAGAGCCAATCTGTAGGAATGCTGTACAGGCCGCCCCATGCCGCGATCACGTTGCCCGTGGGCTCGTTGGCATCTGTGCGCAGGCCAGCAATGTGCTCCTTGGGGATGTCGACGGCAGCACCGCAGCAACCTTGTGTAGGGTCAAATGGAATCACATCCCCGCAAATCTCGATGGACAGAGTTCGAGCGGATGTGCCATTAAAATTGAAGGGATAAAAGTCGACATAATCAGCTTCGGGATCGAATGAAACGCTGCGCCACGCGACAGAGGAATCTTGGATGTCGGCAGTGGATAGGATCCAAGAGTCGGCGAAGACTCCCGCCGAAACATGGCCAGCTTTGAGGACGCGATCGTCCGATAGACGTGCCATGCCACTGAGGATTCCCGCCGCTGGGCTGTATACGAGAGAGGATACGTCCCATTCACATGTCTACCACACCAAAGTACGTTCCGCAAATGTGAATGCACGTGAGAGGGTCGCACAAAATATATGGGCAGGCCCAGTGGTGAGGCACGCACGTTCATTTCAGCATCCAAATGCATGAACCAATAAGGCTGAGCCGAGCCATCAACAAGAGATGCCAGGGGGCCCGCAACCACCGTTTTGCCGATACTCGGCACGTTGGTCGAAGCAAAATCGCGAGGCATGACACCATATCTGGGCCGCCAGAAAATCAAAGGATGTAAGGGCAGAGAGCGGTGAGTGGAATGACAAAGTACAACGATAGCCTGGTCGAGGGCGGGGCGGGTCGAGGAGTGGGCACAAACCCTTCAAGAAACGGCTGGTTGCGGACGCTGACGTCATTGTCGGCAAAAATCACAGCCGATCCGTTGGTCAGGAGACGGTATGTTTTGAGCTGCACGTGGGCGCCGGAGGGAAATCGTTAGTGGCCAGTCGAGAGCTTACAAGCATGGGCCGGGCATTGTAAAACCGAATCACCTACCACAGTTGTGGCGGCCAGGGGGGTGCCAATGGCCATAACTGAGTACTCCATCCCGGAACTGACAAGGAAGATGTGGGCTCGAGAATAGAGGATGGGCAAGCGATAGGTAGAGAGCTCCCAGAACAGGGTTGGCGGCGAAGCAGTCAAGTTGACACTCCACAGATAGCATTCCGCTGCATAATGACCAGTGTAACCTAGAAGATGACATCGGGACCACGGAGCAAGCATCGTCACTTGACCATGGCATACGACCAGAGCAAGCAAAAAGAAAGACAAGCCAGTGCGCGGTTGGACGCGTACCTGTGTCGAATGAATTTGTCGTATCTTGGTCAAATCCACCACAGACGAGACGGGGTGCAACAAAGTCTAGTGCGAGGTCGTCATCGTATGAGTAGAGAGAGGCAATGTTGTAGCGGTTGACGACGGCGCTGTTGGGAGCTTGTTTGAGTCGCTGCCAATGGACGGTACGGGCTGCATCATCGTAGGTGGCGAGGTAGCCATTTGCATTGAGCTCGTTGCACTTTGCTGTTTCAGGGTCAGGGCGACCAATGCAGCCGCCGAACAAAAGGGCGTGCGTCTCATCAACGACGAGCATGGTAGTGCGGGCTAGCTCATCAAGGGTGCCGGTGACAGTAAAGCGGTCCCACTGGCACAACGGCCAGCCGTTGATGTCAGACCCGACGAGGGTTAAGCGCCAGGCATCAGAGAGGGCGGTAGAGGCGGCTGAGTAGCCACCAACAATGTAGAGACTGTTGTTACGAACAACGTAGCCGGCGGTGGCTCGCGCGACGGGACCTTCACCGGTCAAGGTACAATCGTACGGCTTGACCTCGTGGTTTGTCGCACTAATACCCAAGAGTGTGGTGGATCCGGCGAAATCGCTTGACTGAATGTTGGTATGACCACCAAAGGTCACAACAAAGTTTTCTTGCTCCCCTGCGAGTGTCATCCGGCTGAGGCGAGCCATGGTCAAACCAACCAGGCTGGCATCTAGTCTGTTGTACGCACGCACATGCAGAGACACAAGAGTGGGAAGTGGGGTAGTGGAGGGGCAAGGGAGGTGAGACCAAGCACCCAAGACAAACTGAGGGTAGACTGAAGTAGCAAGAAGAAGCGTTCTCATCGAGGACAACGGCGAAGGTTACCCCAGAAACCCTGCATTCAACAACTCACTTGGTGGCGCGCACCGCTTGCAGGCGGTTTGAACTGTAATCCGGAGTAGAGCCATTGGCGTAGGCTGCCACCGGGTGTGGAACGGAAAAGAAGAGGCCCAGTCCAACCAGAAGGACTGAGACCATCATCTCCCTGTCGAGGCCTCGTATGGACGTACGCCGTGCTTGTGGCATGTCAGCGGCCTGCCAGCACGCAAGCCCGATCTTGGCAGGCGCCAGCAGCTGTTGTTTGCAAGCTGGCGACAGCCGAGCCGTATCAGTCCTACCCCAAAATTGAGCACCAGCCAGGGCTGCTGATCCAAATGGCAGGTTCCTGGAAGTGGCTCGGCTGTTCACTCGCACCTGCAAGGCCGAGGCAAGCAGCAGGCGGGGGGCATGAGCGAGAAGAACTTGGCGTTGTCCTGACAAGCGCAGCCGCCGTTGGACGGCTCAAACCCTTGAAATCACTGACCGTGCATTTGAAGACAGAGAGAGATGCCCTTTCCTGACCGCCGCCGCCTTCAACACCACCACCACGACAACGACGACGACGATGACGGGTTCGGCAGATCAATGGGCGCTGCCGTTTTGTGTTCTTCAGCTGTTGTCGCTTTGTGTTGTTGTTGATCGATTCCACTTCAGCAGCAACAGCAGCCGTGCGCATAAGGTAAACTATCCCTCTCTTTTTTCAAACAACTTTGATGCGCGATGGTGGGTTTGGTATTTACTATTTTACTTGTTTTAGAGTGTGTTCTTGTTGGCGGTCGTGCAAAGGGACACAAGCTTTGCCGATGCTGAGAAAAAGTATTTTCAAGGTGTGTGTGA
Organism: Monosiga brevicollis MX1; assembly: GCF_000002865.3. Taxonomy (NCBI): domain Eukaryota; class Choanoflagellata; order Craspedida; family Salpingoecidae; genus Monosiga; species Monosiga brevicollis. The sequence continues at coordinate 557,498 of NW_001865062.1, forward strand.
GTGAGTGAGTGAGTGAGTGAGTGAGTGAGTGAGTGTGTGTGTGTGTGTGTGTGTGTGTGTGTGTGTGTGTGTGTGTGTGTGTGTGTGTGTGTGTGTGTGTGTGTGTGTGTGTGTGTGTGTGTGCGGTCGTGTCATCGGCGGCGGCGGCTCGGGGCGCTGCCCGCGGAGGCGGTGAATGCAACTCCGCAAAAAAAGATAATGATGGCGCAGCCTTTGATCGGGGGGTTGAAAGGAACCCAAAGCTGCCGTTATGTGGGGGTGTTGGTCTGCTTGTTCACGCCGTCTGTCTTGATACATGTAGAAGACTGCGGTGACTGCAAACATGGCGGAAGATGACGTGCTGAAACAGCCCTTTGATCTGGCCGTCGAGGGAACCGGTATGGCTAGTTGTGCAACGCTAGCCCCATGGAACGCGGCTGCGCCAACCCTTTTGGCCGTTGCTTGAAACGAATTGTCTGAGAACTTGCCAGGTCTCATCCACGTTCATGTTTTGTCCCAATACAGGATTGATCTGCTCCATTCTGGCAGCAGCCGCATCGCGGGTGGGCAAGCGCGTCATCCATGCCGACAGGTCTGCCACCTTTCTCACTTCATGCGCTCTTGAACACTTGCTTCCCTTGCATCAACGCGGGCTCTCATTGCTGTGGCTATTCCATGCTTCCCGGCTCGTGGCGCGGCCTTGCTGATGACGTGGCGTATTGATGGGCACTGACAGCCGTACCAGCTATGGCCGACAATGGGCCTGCCCCAACCCATCCGAACTGGGCCAGCTAGGCGCCGCGTATGTTGCGACGATGGCCCGTGACAGTCAGGCTGGCTCGCATTTGCCCAAGGCATTCACGAGGAGTTTGGTTATTTGCGACCTGTCAGGGATGGTGTATTTGATTTGGTGGTGCATCGCCCGTGGTCTGGACCCGAAGCACAAGTGCGACGTGTCCAGCTCGAACTTGCTCCGCAAGTAGGTACTTTGCCCCTGCCCTCTTGCCCTGCACCAGCCTCGCGCTGCCAGATCCCAGTGGGCCCCCCTTGGCTGCCCTCACGAAACTACACACCCACTTCCACCCTGGCGATGACAAGATGTGCTTTGCACGGGGGGCCTGCATCCGCCTCCTGCTCGACAGCAACACGACTCGCTATTTAGACTTTAAGCCACTAGCGCAACTCTTTCAGCACGATGGAGAGAAGGCGACCGTTGTACGTTCCACGCACTCCTTCCTTTGTTCGTTCGTTCGAGCCCCGACGGTACTTCTGCGATGGTCGAATGAACAGCGCAACTGAACAATACGTTACCTATGCCCAGGTGCCCTACAGCAAGCCAACACTGATGCGTGACCGACTTTTGTCCCCACGCGACAAGCGCGTGCTCGTGCGCTTTCTGCAAAAAGTGGTCTCCGAGGCAAGCGAGGCTGCGGCCCAGCCAGTTTCCACCGACCGCACCTTTGTGCAATACTTGCAACAAGATCATGGTCTCTCGGATAGCCTCTGCCACCTCGTCTCGGATTTCATGACCTATCTGCCTCCCGATGCCCCGGTAAGCAGGGCACAGTGTCTGAATCCAGTGTCATGCCTGGACTCAAAATGTCTGACAAGCCCAAGCCGCCTCATGCCCCTGTGCCAACACAGATTGCGGCCGGTTTGGCAGCCATGGCCCGCTTCATGTCATCCCTGGGCGTGTACACCGAGACGCCTCTGCTGCTCAACATGTATGGCAATGCCGAAATTGCCCAGGCGTTTTGTCGGTGAGTTTGCTTTTGCTATGTAGTCCCCTCATGCATCCCGGTCCGCGCGCTCAAATCGCCCATGACCGTGGCCGCTCTGTGGACTTGATTCCCGCGTGGTAGGCTGAGCGCAGTGTACGGCGGCATCTACATGCTGCAGGCCAATGCGCCTGCCGAGCCTCAACGCAGTCACGCCGACGAGCACGAAGATAGTGATGTCTTGATTGCACCAGATTCCATCTGCAGGCCTGCGTGGACCTGGCAATTGGGCGAGTTTAATGTTGGTTGTCACCGCGTGGTGCGCACGGCCCTGCCGCACAAAATGCCGGGTCGGGTTGTGGCTCGACTGGTGGCCGTGACGCGTCACTGGCCCACCTGTCTCGGTGAGCAGGATGGCACGGCCGTCTTGTTGACTTTCAAATCTGGTGTAGCGGACCAACAAAGCTCTACGCGTGTTTACATTACCGGGCCTGGCGCAGGCACCACACCGGACGGCCTGTGTAAGCGCCGACGATGCTCTTGCCTTTCTTGACATTTTTTTTTCTTTTTCTTTTTTCTCTTTTTTTTCTTTTTTTCCTTGTGTGAGACAGACTCACAAGGGTGTGCTGACTTGGTACGTGGTTCAATGTGCCTCTGCAGACGTTGTGCAGTTTACAAGCGAAGACTGCGCCGGGAACTGGTCGGAACGGCTCCAGGCGTTGCTGTCTCTCTTGTATCCGGCGGAAGCTGCGACCCCCGCAGCTCCACCCGTGGAAGTTGACGCTGACTCGACAACAGCATCCGCAGACCCTATTGTATTCTCAGCCACATTTACGCAGAGCGTTGCTGGTGTCCTGGATGACTGTTGCTACGAGGAGAATGACGGCATCGTTTACGTGGCGTACGCCCTCTGACTTCCCACCTGTGCCACCTGTGCTCTGCGCTCTTGAACGGCTCTCACCGTGCTGTTGGTGTCACCGCACTGCCTCGCAACCCGGCAGAGATCGCTGGGACGGCACTCCCAGTTTGGACGATGCCGTTCAGCGAGCTCAGCGGCTATTTGAATTTCTGTTTCCGGGCGAAGAGTTTTTGCCGCCCATCCCGGATCCTGAAGATGTTGTTTTTGATGCTACTGAACGGTGTGTGCGCGGTTTGGACGTTTGGGGACCTGCCTGGGCGTGCTCTGTTTTTGTTTTTTGTTTTTTTGTTTTTTTTCGGCTTGCTTTGCCTTGGAGGTATGTATCGTGTCGACGGGCTCATCTGAAAAGGGAATTAACGTAGGGTGGTCATCAAGCCTGCCACGACGGCGTTTGGAACCATGTATCTGCCCATGGAGGCATACTGCGTGGACCCTACTTCGCAATCGCTGCAAGTAGACAAGGTTCTCCAAGACGACTTGCTGCATATGGTGGCCAACAATACAGCACAACATGCTGTGGCACAAGGCAGAGCTGAGGCGCAGGTTGTATTGGCCGAAAGCCAGGCTTAACTTGGCTCATGGTTGAAACCTTGCGGGTGCTGCAGCTGTGAAGAATCATAGCATAGGAAATTGATTGAAGAACGATTTTGGCCCGCTCAGTTGGGCAGGAGGCACATTTATGGTCCAAGCCAGGAGCTAAATTACCAGTCAAAGGGGGTAACGAGGGGCCCGTGTTTATACGGCCGTGATCGATGATGTGGATTGCGGCCTTGGCGCTTGTCACCAAGCACGGGGCCGTTGCCGCAAGGATCAATTTTAAAGGCCTCAACGGTGGCTGCCTCCCCCCGCAGGGCCCCCTCGAGGGCGGGTCCAGGTGATGGGGACCCGCATCCATGGTAGGTGTAGCACACCTCGAGTTGCGGTACGCGGGACCGGATCGTGTCGACATGTAGCTGGAAGCGCTGCTCTTTGAAGGACCAACCAACAATCTTGATCCACCACCCAAGGGGTTGAAACGGCCCAAGCCAATGGCGCGCAGACAGGCAGACAAAGGCGTGTATGAGTCAAGCGTGGCAAATTGTTCTGGGGCTGCTGGCGAGCATGGGCATGTACGCACATCGAGGGTCTGTGGTGCATAACCAAAGGTTTCTTGAAAGCGTTGAATGGCGTAAGCAACATTTTCCATCGAGTCCCGGGCATATTCTTCGAGGAGAACTTGGTCAGGATTGAGCAACAGGCCGGCGGCACGCGCCGCGCGCAGGTACGAGGCAGCCTCGGTGATCGTCGAATCAGCTCGAGTGGCGCCGCCAGAAAACACGAGCACGGCCTTGGCGTCGTCTTGGACGAGTTGGCAAGCCTTTTCAATGTGCTGAAGAAAGTAGACCGGCTCACCGCGCTGAAAACTCTGGAGCACCCACTGATCGTCCTCACTCACGCGCTGGCGAGCGTCTACCTCGCACAAGTGGAAAAAAGAAACCGAGGTGGTTGGGGGGCAACTGGTCAGTCCAGCGGCAGGGAGGAAAAAGGGGCTGGGCGGAAAACAGGCAGGAAACCAGGCAAGAAAACTCTTCAAACGACAACACAAGGCATCCATCAACACAACAGACCAATAGACCAACAGACCAACAGACCAACAGACCAACAGACCAACAGACCAACAGACCACCCCCCCAGCAAGCCCTCCCCCCGCGCCAGTCCAAACCTCACCCGAGGCCTCGGGATCGCCGACATAGACAGCGTGACATGGCACCAACACCAGCAGCATCGGCGCTGCCGCTGCTGCTCCTGCCATGGTACTGGATGTCAGAAAATATAGCCGTTACACGTTGCCTTTGTGTGTAAAGAAGTTGGCTCCCTCTCTCTCAAACTCTCACTCTCTCTCAAATTTCGTAACTGTCTCGCTCTCTCTCGCTCTCTCTCTCAACTCTCTCAAACTCTCGCTCTCTCTCTCTCAAACTCTCGCTCTCTCTCTCTCTCTCAAATTCTCACTCTCTCTCTCTCCCAAACTCTCTCTCTGCTCGCACACACACACTCTCTCTCTCTCTCTCTCGCTCTCTCTCTCTCAAACTCTCGCTCTCTCTCTCTCTCTCAAACTCTCGCTCTCTCTCTCTCTCAAACTCTCACTCTCTCTCTCTCCCAAACTCTCTCTCTGCTCGCACACACACACACACTCTCTCTCTCTCTCAAACTCTCTCTCTCTCTCAAACTCTCGCTCTCTCTCTCTCTCAAACTCTCGCTCTCTCTCTCTCTCAAACTCTCACTCTCTCTCTCTCCCAAACTCTCTCTCTGCTCGCACACACACACACACTCTCTCTCTCTCTCAAACTCTCTCTCTCTCCCAAACTCTCTCTCTGCTCGCACACACACACACACACACTCTCTCTCTCTCTCTCTCTCCCTCTCGTACGCACTCACTGCTCAGTCGAGAGCAAGTTTGAGGTGGCTGCTGGGGTGGGAGCGCTGGAGGGTATATGCATGGGTTGGCTTGAATTGGACAGGAGGGGGGAGAAGCCATGGCGCAGCGAGCAGGGGAATTGCTCCCCACGATTGAGGGAGTTTCCGGCTGGCTTATTTCAGAGCATGGGCAGATTTTGGCGGGCCAGAGTGCCAAGCTCGACCAGGTGCCGTCCGGCCTGCGCATGCCACCCCCTTGTGTATGAGTGTGTAAGAGGCGTAGATACCCCGATGCCTGCAGTGCACTGATCATTCGCCATTGGTGCCCCGCTGGCCCACACTCGTTTCTGGCGAGGGGTTTGTTAGGAATGCGTGCAGGCGATCTGTGCAGCCTTTCAGAAAGGCACTGTTCCCAGTGCTTTGATGTTGGGGGATGTGCATTTTGTGGTCACCCGAGCCCTCCCAGATCGGTTCGTGCCTGAGCTCGCCCAGCTGAAATGCACAGCCAAAACCTGCCTCATGATGCCGGCCTCCTGATGCCGGCCTGCTGTCCTTGCCCGTGCAGGATCGACGCCGTGGCCCGGCACGAGCGTGGGGCCTTGGTCGCCCTGTCCTGTCACCACGGAATCTTGCTTTTTCACGTCTTGCATCCCCAAACATTGCGTGCTGCCCTGCCGCTCATCCTGAGTGCCACGGACAAGCTGAAAAATTAGTGCAGACAAGGCGCCGTGCGCGTGCCCTTGCGCTCTGTTGTGCTGTGTTGTGCTTGGCTCTGCCGTGCCCAACCACGCATTCAACTGATCTCAACGGCTGCCTCCTTATTCTTGTAATCGGCTGTTTGTCTCTATTGGTGCTGTGCGCCGAATTGATCATCGCCCTCTTTCGGCGCTTGAAAATTCCCGACCCTGAACAGCATTGGCAGTGTTGAGCAACCATTCGAGTTTGGGTTGTGGCAGTGGCAGAGCTAACGTACATGCGATCAATTACGTTTGTCAAAGTGAAAAAAGCAGATACCAATGCCTCGATGGATGGAGAAAGACTGGAGATCTGACCAGAGCAAATGGAGAAAAGACAAAGATAAAACAAAAAAGAGCGGAGAAGGGGTGACAGCCGAGGCGAACTGATGTCTGAAAATCAGGGCTCTTGGGGATGGTGTCAGGGTGGATGGTTAAAGTGCTTGGCAGCGAGCCAAAGCCAGGCAGACAAGGGTCGGGTGGCACAAGAGAACAAAACAGAGCACGAAACCACTTGGGATGGGGGCTTCAAGATGGTTGAAAGAACGCTTCCAAACACACGGTGTGGCAGCGTATGTGGTGGACTTGAGCAAACCTCAACGCAAGTGGTCGGAAGAGGGCTTGGCCCTCAAACTCACTTCTAAATCCTAGGAAAAATAAACAACAGTGGCAATGACAACATAGAGAACGGGGGAGGAGGAAGAAGACCAAGGAGGCTAGAGCTGGGGCAAGGCCAGGTCGATGAGGGGCGAGGAGATGGACTCGACTGAGGAGGGCATGTCGACAACGGGTTCAATGGCTGGATCAAACAAAGTAGCGGCCATCTCCGAGCCATGGTTGACGGCGACCTCAAACATCATGTCGATCGAGTCTGAGGTCCAAACAACCTCGCGCGTGTCCTCGACAGGGGCTGGCGGCCATTCGGCCAACAGAAGCTTCTCCAGCAGCAGGCGGGTTGTCTCGTCGATGGGCAGGCTGACGCTCATGCTGCGCGGGCGGTCAGAGCCATTTGGGGAAGAGGGGGGCAAGAAAATGGTGGCATCGGGCATGGGCTGGTTGGCCGCGTCCGAGCTGCGGGGCGAGGGCATGGCTGACAATGGCTCCGATGAAATCTAAGAAAGGCGGCAGGCGATCAAGTCAGCGATGAGTGCCATGACCAAGCTCTTACAATGGGCACGGCTTTGAGAGGGCTCTGGGGACGAAGCAGGCGCTGCGAGGTAGCGTACCAGGGAGGGGCTGGAGGTAGCACTGCGAAACGTGGCGGTCCGGTTGGGAACGTTCTTGGCGTTGAATTGGCAGCTACTGCCGCTGGAGGTAGAGCGGAGGCGTGCGGGCAGCTCGCCGGTCTTAAACATGGCGCGGGCCCAGGGCACGGCAGCCACAAAGGTGTCAGGAAAGGGTGCACCGGGACAGTCCGGGCCTGTCGAGATGCTGATTCGCAATGGTGAATCCAGTTTTATAAGGTCACGCAAGCCAACAAAGAGGATGGAAATGCACGGTATGTACGGTGGAAGAGGCACCGCCCACGTTGACGGTGCTGCACGCAACAGGGGTGCTCGTACACGCTCGTTCGTCGCGCCAGAGGGCGATGATATTGGCGGTGACAATGGGACAAGGTCGGGCAAAGGCAGGGCTGACGGCAGAGCACAGCTGAATGGACGTGGGGCAGGGCAGGGCGGCAGCAACCAGCGCACGCGCTCGGGGGCGGGCTTGGAAGCAGCCGAGGAAGCGGCAAAGGGGCGTCGTGCCGGACGAGGGAGCAAGCAGAAAAATGGCCGACCTCGACACAGCTCCCTCAGGAGGTGTCGGAACAGGTTATTGTCTTGGAAATTCCCCAGTCGGTGGAATGGCGTTGAAGGTGGAGGTCGAGGTGGTGGTGGTGGTGGTGGTGGTGGAGATGAGCTGGGTGGGGGACAGTGGCAAGGAGGGGAGAAAGCCACCAAAGCAAAAGGAGTGGAATCTCACAAGTGAGAGGCAGTCGGGCGGGTGGTGCTGAGATGGTACTAGACGATGCGAGTCGAGAAACCTGGAGGCTGAAGACGCAAAGCAACCAAAAAGGCAGCACGAATCGACTGGTGGTGTTGATCGAAGGTTGCCCTTGTAGCTGATGGCTTCGCACAGGGAGGACGCAAGGACGACTGCAGGAGGAAGCGCTGAGGACACCTTTGTTGACGATCAGGAAGGAGAAGAAGGAAGGAGAGGTGGGAGAATGAAGGAAGGAATACGCGAAAGGAAGGTCGAGAACAAGCGGTCAGAGGCTCGGGAAGCCAACGACGACAATGGCAGCGGCGTCGGCGTCAAAGTCGGCGTCAAAGCCGGCGTCAAAGTCGGCGTCAAAGTCGGCGGTGAGCAAGACGAGCAACAAAGCCGTGTGCGCAAAAACAGCCAGAGTGAGGCAAAAGAGCAAAACTGGGGGGGGACCGGTCACTGGCACAACAACGAGGTGACGCGGGGAACGAGCGGCAGTTGGAAAATACGGCTGAAGAAGTCGCAAAGGGAGGGTGCTCGTCAGCTCTCAACCCAACCCAGTCGGTGCATGGACGAGAAGGACGTTGTCGTGTTAAGGGTGGAATCTCGGGATGGGGACGACAAGCAAGGCGCCTGGGGACGCCGCTCGAGGTGGGGAAAGCCAGAGAATGGATGATGGGACGACTCGTGTATGTCACACACGCAGTTGCACACCACACACACACACACACACACACACCCAGCGGTTCGGGGGTCGGGGGGGGTATGTGCCGACGGGGTGTGGTGTTTGGAATGTTGGCGGGTTGATGGTTTGATGATGGGGCGGACGTGGTGTGCTTCTGTCGCTAGCGAGCGTGGGTCGCAGGGATCGCAAGGCGGCGAGTCAAAGGGACACGGGACGGAGCCCGAGACTATGGGGAGCGGTCGTGGCAGGGAGGTCGGGGCGGGGGTTAGTGATGATTCCCTAGGCTCATCGGACCCGTGCAGAAGCAAGGCGGAGGGCGGGTGAATGTGCCCGTTACCGAAAAAGGGGGAAAGCCATCAGATTCTTCTCCTCCCGCCGCTGCCTGATGAAGATGCACAACGCGATAGCAGAAATACATGTCCCCGAGCCGAGAAAAGGGGGCCCTGCCAAAGGGGGGGTTATGGGGGTGCGCCCGCAGATTGTGTCTGTTGGTCTGTCTCCTTGAATCTGCGATCGCCAGAATCTCGCGCAAGACAGGACACACGGGTGGAAGCCAGCCCACCCTCTGCTCGGTCAGGCCATGATGGTCCGGGGATGGGACAGCAGGAGCAAGTCGATGCCTTGGATGCTGCCTCAACATTGACCACGACCCCGCGTCAGTCCCATGCAGATGCAAGACTGTCACGGCTACGAAGTGTGCATCGTATATCCTATGACGTCGCACTAGGACACTTGGTGAGAGCTGGTCGGTCGCAGATTGTCTCGAAACGCTCCTTTTGCGTGCGCTGCCACACACACACACTCTCTCTCTCTCCCTCTCTCTCTCTCTTCCTCTCCCTTTCTCTCGCGCGCGCGCGAAGCCTCCGAGGGAGCTGGTGCCGAGGCAGCAAAACCGGCTTGAGTCCTCCAAGAGTCGTATTCGCCCACGCGATGCCGAGGATCGCGTTGTTTGTTCTTCCTTCGACCACCTGAAGCACATTTGTAACCAAGTGATGTGAGCGAGGGTTTGAAGGTTGTGCTCTCGTAACAGAGCGCTGCCATAACACGCCCAGAGCCAGTACCAGAGCGCACAGCAGTGCAGCCAGAGCCAAAGCCTGAGTCGTCGGAGCCAGAACCAGAGCCAGAGAGCCAGAGCAGAAAACCAGAGCCAGAGCAGAAAGTTGAGTTAAAGTCAGAGACTTGGGCGGAAACGCGCTCAGAGATAGAGAAACATAACAGCGAAACGCAGAGATAGAAAATAGTTGACAGGCAATCGCAGAGAGTGAAAGATTCAAAAGCTCAAAAGAGAGATAAAAGTGTGGGTCGCATTGTGTCCCATTGTGGGCTCGTGTCGTGTTGTGGTGTTTGCAGACGACCCGCGACCGAGGTTAAGGGGAAGAGTGAGGGCTGTACGCGCTGGCACGGATGAGCTTCTCCTCAGTGCCACCAAGAGGGTGGTGACGCACATGACAGACCTCTCCCCACTTAACAAAACCCATCCATATGCACACGAAGAATTGGAGTGGCGTTGCTTGCCCATGCAGTCTGGACATCTGGCCAGCCAGAAAATGGGGCTGTGGCGAGTTTTGCACGTCCGCCCACCCTATCCTCGGAGACTTGTCGTGTCGTGCTATGGGAGGAGGATACCCGCTCGCACATAGACGTAGGGAAAAAAATCAAAAAGAAACAACAGGTGTGGCGATGGGTGCCCCACTGCTCACACGTCAATTCGTTCATCGCGCCGCCAACATCTCCCTTCCGTCCGCAACGCGTCAAACCATCAACTGGGCACGGAGCAGAGCTTTCATCCAGCTTTGGTCGGATGCTGCTCGGAAGTGTGTTCTGATCGATCAACAACACACACCCATACATTCCAATGCATCTGCCATCTTTCCAAGAACACTCATCAAGTTCGACGGGACTGAAGAATCCCAACTGCTGCGGGCGTGCACGAGCGGCCATGGCTGCGCGGTTGCCACGCAGCCCAAATATCAGCCCGTCCCCCAGTGCTATCCACAGTCTTGAGCGGCTCTTGCCAACCAGAGAATGAGAACATGAATTTACATCGAATGTTAATTCATTTCGCGTCAAAAAACAACGGATTCTATTCTTGCCCATTCATTATGATTTCACATTCAACCAACTATCAAGCCCTTGAGCACTGCCTACAAAGCCGTCTCATCCTCCAAGGAAGTACCAATGGCAAATCCGGGATTGGTAGCCAAGGCGGACACCGAAGCGTCTGGATCAATCTCAGCAAATGCCGGCATGCTGTGACTTGTTGTCGATCCCCCATCAAGCAAATGTAATACCTCCAGCGCGCTAACCCGCGCCTCTGGGCGTGCGGCCCACATGTCCCGCAGAAGTCTATCCCCGCCACAAGACAAAAATGAACCTTCAGGACAGCCTGATGCCGGCCTCACAAGGAAAATAGTCAAACACTTGGCACACACCTGGTCATGTCCAACTCAAAGAGACTTTCGTGACCTGGACTTAGCTCCAGACGCTGTTGGCTAGTCAACTGTTCCATGATCTGCTGCAATGTTGCGCCGCGGTAGGGCGTTGCGCCACCCTCCATCGTCTGACACCAGCCCGATAAAATGTTTTGAGTCAGCAATTTTTTTCATCAGCAGACAACTCAAGAGAATGGCCAGCCATTGACAACGCATGTCCCCGCTCCTATCCTCCTGACACCCAAGCCAATGCCAACGCGCACGAACCTCCCAAAACAAAACGCCCAAGCTCCATACATCGCTGGCAGGTGAGTATCGACGATGCAGCAACGTTTCCGGTGCCATCCATCTAACAAGCATACGCACATTCACATGAGGAGTCATCAAGAGATTTCAAAGAACAACCGACTTTGCTCGCCAGAGCCGCGACGCCGCTTCCGACGACTCCCACACTCACCGAAACGGCATATCTTCCTCGGCCGATGCGCGATAGTAATTGGCCTCATCATCCACGTAACGACTCACTGAGACAGGAAGTGGGAGAACAAAAAAAACGTGCCCGAGTGAGAAGTGAAAGAGGCAGAGTATATGTCGGCCCTTTCAAACCCACCCACACAGGCGAGGAGTAGCAGAAACCCCCGGCGCTTCATTGCTTAAGACGTACAACCAAAGTCAGCTAGCTTGACCTGCACTTGTGTCATCGTGTCTTCCATCACCAAGACGTTGCGTGCAGCCAGATCGCGGTGCAATACACCACAAGCGTGCAAAAAGCAAACACCCGCAGCCGTTTGCGTCAAAACCTGGGACGCCGATCGTGGGCCAAAAGAATGAAGGCAAACAAGATACACGATGAAGTGCTATCCCATCAAAATTGTTCCAACAATGGAATCGCACCTGCCGACGTTTGGAGGGATTGACTGCGACCTGCGCCCGTAGCCAACTTCGCAAATCGCCATGCTGTGCCAACTCAAGCACGAGTTGGATGGGTGACCTGACATTGTCCCAAGCGCAGCTCTCACATCATGAAAAATGACGGCACCGTGCACAGCCAACGGAGACGCACGGGATCAGCTACATCTCTCTTACTCACATATCATGCACGATGGCAATGAGATTGATGATGCTGGGATGCACAGAGAGTGCGTGCAACATCGCTGCCTCAAGCATCGGTGCCTTGAGATCACCCCCCTAAAAGGCAGCACATAAAACAGTGCATGATGGCCGGCTGCAAAACCCGCGCGTCCATTTCAGCAAAGAAACTAACGGCAACTTTGTCAAACGTCTTGACAGCCACTGGCACTGGATAACCCTTGAGCAGAGCCTATACAAAGGACCATGTGCCGAATGCGCCTGGTAAGCCCCAAACTTTGACCCAGCTGCCAAAAACATTTTAGACGCCTCTCACTTTGTACACGCTGCCAAAGTTGCCCGCTCCCAAACCGCGCTGGAAGGTAAGATCGAGGCTACAAGCATCAAGATGAAGATGGGACAATCATTTCCCCAAACACATAATGTACAAACATCCACCCCGAAGCAAACACATCCCCCGTAAAAAAACAATGAACAAGACAGGGAGAAAAATAGAAATGAAATGAAAATAAAAACGCGAAATTGTTGGTGAGTCGAAAAGCGAGTGGTTCACTGAGCTAGGCGTGTCAGTTCCCCCCTGCCTCTGTCCAAATGCAAAGGTGAACTTTCTCAAACAACTCTTGCCCATTCATTTCATCCCCATGGAGGCAGCTACACAACTCACGTGGAGGCAAGTGAGGCTTGCGTTCGTGTTCGCATCAGCTCGAGCAAAGCCGAGTCCCCTTGGTGCGCTGCTGCCGCTTGCTGCAGTTGCTTCTGAAAGTCCTGAATCGCCAGCTCCAATGTTGGAGCAGAAGACATCGGCATCTGCGCTCCGGTGTGGGCCACCCGCTGTGTCCGAGTGGCCCGCAAAACCACAACAGCAATCATGCCCGCAATCCCGAAGATCACCGGGATCAACACTCCCAAAAATGCGGGCGAATCGAGAAATCCCTGGTTGCTTCGACTTGAGGCCTGGTCCAATGGAGGCAACGTTGTGCCGCTTGGAACAAACCCTGTGGTGCTTGCTGTTGTCGTTGTCGTCGTTGTCGTCGTTGTTGTCGTTGTCGTCGTCGTTGATGGTGGAGCTGCCGTCAAAGTGCCGTTAAAAGCTGCATCATAGTAAGATGTCACCTCCACAATGTAATTTGCATCCGGCACAGCTTGTAGCACTTCTTCGCTGATACTCAACAAGAGGGCCGGCCCGCTCAGAATCTCGATGCCACCGTTGATGCGCACTGCCAAAGCATTCTCTCTGAGCGCAACGCGTGTGAGGTATCCCACCCTCTGCGTCTCGTTCAACATCACGACAGTTTTTCGAGTGGATATTTGAACCAGTCGCACCATAATATACCCTGCGTGCTCACACGCCAACGCCAACCGTTGACGAAACACGGCAGCATCGTGCACGGTCGTGCATTCGGGCACCAGAAACACGGACGGTTGATGCCAAGCATCTTGCTCATGAACGCTCACCACCATGCTGGTGTCCTGAGGCTGACTTAAAATAGCATACCCACCTTCCAGCAAAAGCAGCCTGAGCTCGCCGGCTGCCAGTGAACGAGGCGCTAGCACCACTGCCACGGAGTAATTTTGAGGACCGTGATAAGTCAGCAAAACAGTGGTGTTGGTACGCTCATCCACCAAGCCCACTCGGCTGTTTGAGCGGTCACCATATACCCTGAGCCAGTCAGCCTCCCAGCTGGTAAGCTGCAAACACTGCGCATCACGGGTTGCATTGACTTCAAAATCTTCGGGAAATCGATATGCACACAGCCTAGTGTGTGTGTGTAGCACTGCCAACACGGCTTCATCAACCACCGCATACGGCGCTCGATACTCCACTGAGACTTGAGGTTGTGCTATCTGAATCTGGAAAGGCCATGTTTGACTCTGCTCATCAAAGACGGTCAAGACCAACTTATTGATATATGGATCATCGCCCATGACTAGATAACGGGAGGCAAGGGTCATGATGGCCAAGCCGTTACGAAACTGAGGATAAGGAAATGCACTGAAGGGGTCATGAAAGTCACCAATGGCCCACTTGTTGTCCAGCTCCGAGTAGAGAATTCGGGCCATCAGGCCAACACTAGAAGCTTGTGACACCCCAAACGGGTCGGTTGCGTAAAGCACATCAGAGTTCATGTCGCTGAACGTGAGGGCGTAGCCAATATTGAAAAAGGAGCTGCTAAGATTGATCCAGGTTGACACCAGCTCACACCTAAGCATGACAAAAGAAAGTATTGTTTTGACATTTACAAGAATACATGCATAGAACACACAATCAGGTGAAACATATGATCCACATGCGCACCAGCGAGACTGGCTGGTAAAGCATAATACGCCAAGAAGCTCAAAGACATTCCATCCCATGGAACCCCCCGACCAGGCATGACAGATCACTCAAAACAATTGGAAAAAAATTTACGAAACTAACGCGGCACTGGGAAAGTCGACGACAAGCTGATTGGCCACGTTTGGCGGATCCAAGTCTCTGCAGGACTTGCATTCCCATGGAAGATAGGGCGTTGGCACGGCAGGCGCAGTGTCGGTCGCGCAATCCGGCCACAGAAAACATGGGCAATCGCGCGGGTCGCCTACGTTTAAGCAGAGACAGGATCAGGCATAAGTGAGTTCAAGCGCGCACCTTGACAATTTACCGATACCACATCGCATGTTCACACCACCTACCAACGCGCATAATACGACGCCACGAGACGCTACGTAACTGCAGCACGGAACGCCCACGCGCCCAAAGATCTACGTCGCGGTTGGACAAGGACCAGGGGACCACGGCGCTGAACGTCACCGGACTTTCAGACAGCACTAGCGTATAGCTGACATTCACTCCGTCCACTGTCACCCGCAATTGCGTTGCCTGCGAGCTCAATACTTGTGCAATGTCGCCGTGCAAGCTCAACTCGAGCACCACCATGTCCATGTCCGCGGGCGCATTTAATTGAGCCACCAACGACCATGCATCAGCAGCGGTCCATACGGTCTGCACCAGCGCCGTGTCATCCACATTGCCTGCCCAACCTTGGGCGTCCAGGCCGCCAAACGGCTCTGAAGTGGCTGTCATCAAGCTGCGGTGTCGCATGGCTGTGGTGTTGACACTGATTAGATGCTCAAGTTCGGAATATTGTGTCAGAGCCATTTGCAAGCGCGTGGCGCGCAACGCAACAAGATTGCAATCAACCCTCATGCTTCCGTAGCCCTGAACCTCCAACGTACCCGACCCACTGTCCAACCCAAATGTCAGTGTGTACTGAAGCGCAATGCTGGTACCGCTAAACTGCAGCACATTGCTCAAAATGGTGCAGTTGGCATCAGGTAGGAGAAGTGCGGGTCGTAAGAAATTGGGCGTTAATAGTGGGCAGACAGTTTTAGAAGCTTCGTCGAGGTTGTCGTTGCTACAGCGAGCCGAGCGGTGCGCCGTCATGGCCACAGCAGTTGTGCTGCCCAAGAAATTGAAAACGGCCGAGCTTTGCACACGATTCAGGCGCTGCTCCAAACAATCATCGGCCAAGCTCAGATCATGGTTTTGGCACTCAAAGTGAATCGAGAGCGGGGAAAGCGAACCTGGATTGCACTGCGAGCAGGCAGCAGTCCGGCCACATGCCGAATAGTCGAGCAATGACTGCACTGTGACCTGTTCGTGCATCCAATCCCCAGCACGCAGGATCAGGGTCACATCGCTCAAGGAACGAAGTGTCACGGGAACAAAATTATCATGAGCGGTCAGGTACCATGTTGAACACCGATCTGGCATTGTTGAGAGGCACACTTCTACTTCAAGGGTGTTGGTTCCCCAAAAAATGAAGGTGGCATCGCCACAGAGGCTTATGGCTTCGAGAACAAGCGAGGTGCCCGCGCAGATATTGACACTCGCATTGGTGCTCTGCAATCGCACGGGACCAACCGTGCCATGACAGTTGGCTGGCGCCGGTCGCTGGCGGCCTGCTGTATTTCCAGTTGACGTGTCCAAGAATTCCATGACACCATTTCCATGGAGCACACTGGCCACCTTTTCGGTGTATAAGGCTCGGCTCGAAGCTGTGACACCGGTGGTCTGAAGTTCTTGCTGGCACATTGGCACCATGGCCTGACCATCGTACCAGGTCGCGCCTGAAGTGTCGGTTGCATTGACCTTGAACAACGTCATCAGCTTTTCGCCAGCCACGGCCATATCCACGATGTCGTCCCTTTCGGCGAGATATTGCAACCTTGTGGTGTTGACAACAGGCTGCCAGCGTGATGGCCACGTGAACTCTTGTCGGACCACGAAATAAGGCTCGATGTTTTGACTATACCCGATGGACCAGCTGCCACCCCGACTACCCCGCATCACCATCGGCCATGCCAGACAAGAGGTCGATTCCAGCACATCCGAGTACCAGTCGTTGGCGAGCCACGCAGCAGTCGAGCACATGGTGGGGTCGTAGGACGTGTTCCAGGCTCGACTGATGAGAGTTGCATTGCCCGTCACCTCAAAGTCGTTGGCTGCCCGGTTGTCGATGAACCTCAGCCACCTCAGGCGTGAATAGAGGGTTTGATATTCGAAAACATGAAGTACATAGCTCAAGCTGTCTCGTGCACGGCAGCCAACCCAGATGCGCATTTGGGGGTCTAAGCGCACCAAGCAAGCCACACAACGTATAGAAGCAACAACACGGCTGAGAAAGACCCGTTCCGGGAAGAGCGCATAAATGTGCAGCGTTATCGATGCCTCGGTGTTTGCCACAACTTCGACCAGGAAGCCATGGGCATGCACAAAACACGTGGCGTTGTCAGTGGGACTCCATGTGACCGGTAGGGCCTGTGCAGCAAGCTCCACCGCTGATGTGTTAAGGCTAACCAGCTGCATGCCAGAAGCAGTCCGCACCAGGCGATCGCGCGGTCCAGCCGCAGAAGCCGCGAGCACGCCAGGCACAACAGAGCGTGGATAATTGCAGCGCTCAATCTGGCGCACGACCACTTGCCCTACAACCATGGGCGCCCGAAGGTACAGCGCCTGCTCGTCCGTGGTATCTTTGCATTGTGGAAGATTGGAAAGGTGCGTATCAACAAGTGTAAGTTCGTGGCGTTCTGTTGTCACGTTGTTACGCCGACAAATGAGAGCGACAGTCAAGAAGGAGTTGACACTGGGTTGACTGGCTACCACGATCCGCGAGGTCGGCGTCAGGCTGTGCAGGCGAAGGAGAAATTCATGCCCGTAATCTTGCTGAC
The DNA here is from genome assembly GCF_000002865.3 of Monosiga brevicollis MX1. Taxonomy (NCBI): domain Eukaryota; class Choanoflagellata; order Craspedida; family Salpingoecidae; genus Monosiga; species Monosiga brevicollis. The sequence continues at coordinate 574,627 of NW_001865062.1, forward strand.
ACACCAGCAGCTCCAATGGAGACCCCACCAGCAAGGTCGCCTCGCGAGCTGCACCCGTGCACTGGTCCAACAAAGCATTGTCATCGACAACGAACGAGGTAAACCATGCCCCGCTTTGAATCTGGATAAAAGTGGCGAGGACTTGCATGGAGATTTGCTCAACGCTGGGAAGCACGATGGTCTCGACCAAGGAAAATGAAAAGTTGGACATGGAAATGCGGTACAAATTAGGACTGTGGGACCACGCGGCCGTGCGCGCAAGAACATAGACGCCCGTCGGTGCGCTTGCGCTGGCCAGGATGTCCAAGCCCGGCGGCAAAAGGGTATACTGCTGATTTTTAAAGTCAACGTTGTCAAGCTCATAGGCAATGACTCTGGGAGTCGCATAAGACACGCTACTGTCAAAAGGGTCGACCTGCGTGATGAAGATCAGCCAAATTTGTGGTTTGTCTGCTGTTGTTATAACGTGTACATGCTCGGGCGAGTAGCCGTGGTACAGCTGAACGACCACAATCAAAAGTGAGGATGCGGGAGAATACCGCAGCGTGAACCTGGTCTGTGACCCCCTTGCGACTATTCCCATCAGGTTTGCACCCAAAGCCGTGGGAAGCAGGTCTTCCATTGTGTTGGTACCCGGAGAATGACTTGACCAACTGATGGACTTGATGGTGCCGTTCTCGTAGTTGCCTGCGTCAATCACCAGGTCCATTGTGACCAAGGTCTGCATCTCAACATTCACGGAAGGGATCCGCACAAAGGAGAGGTTGGTGGAATATATAAATCGAGGACTAAGGATGGTGAACCTGGGCAGCCGTCCACTTGAAAAGACCTCCCACACGCTAGACGCGACCTGAAGCCAGTACCAGCTGAGTGCATATTTACCCTGCATGCAAACGGCCAGGGCTAGGCTTTCACCATTTGGTGCTATCTGCAACTTGCCAGCGGTGCAATTCAAGGCAGTGGGCCAGTTCTTGATGGAATGAAAGGTGTCAGTAATCAAGCTGCGAGTCCAGATCGGTCGCCCCACATCGCTAATGGCCAAGTAGGAGAGCGATGTATCCACTAGCGTGCGATCCACAAGCAGGCTTTGCATCAATGTTGCTGGCTGGTCACAATCGCATTGGAGGCCTACTATCTCCACGTAAATATCGACTGTTTGGACCTTCTCAGGCAGCGCAAAGACAACGCTCACAGCCAGGCGGTGTGTGCCGACGGCTGGAATAACCAAGGTAAAATCACCCGTGTACTTGCTAATCAAGACATTGTGGTTCCGCGATGAAGCCATGTACACACTCGCTGAAACGGCGTCGCCAAATGTCACAACGCGTAGAGATGCCGTATTCAGACGGCACGGCATGGCAAAGGCTACTTCGGCAAGTCCAGGAAAGACGTTCTGAAGGCGAAAGTTGCGTGATGGGTGCAAGCAATCCAAGACAAACTGCTGCAATTCCACACCCAGAAGAGCAGCAATGCCCATGTCTGCCAGTGTATAGTGAAACCGAGAGATGTTATACTGTGAATGGCTAACTGCCAGCACCGTTTGAGTGCTTGAGTAATGGCCGCGAAGGTGGAAGTTCCAGCCTGTGGGGACGTCAGCCAACCAAACGTCTGGGGAATTGCGCGATATGAAATCAAAAGCGACAATGCGGCGGCCACATTGGCAGGCAATCGTGTCATGATTGCGCACGCTCAAGATGTTACAACCGGGCACCTGCCAGACGGGATACGAATCGACTGACAGATCCACTACAAGAACCGAAAAATCGTTGGCCTGCAGACCTTGTGCCTCCGCAAGAACATGAGAGCCCGTGCTGATCACGCGCGTGAATGTCGCACCGCGAATAGATCTGTACGCCACAGAAGAGCGCAGGGTGTCAATAATGAAAATTTGATTCAAGCCTGGCAGCGTCCCGACAATGTGGTGCCTGGTTTGATTCTGAGAAATTGCAATCGTCAGGTCCTCCGCAGGGTCAATGTTTGTTGTAGTCGCATTCCAGCCGAGACTTCCGTTTGTCAATAGGGGAAAGATATAAATCTGCGCCGAGGCAGAGTACGGCACTGAGCTGTAGATTTGGGATGAAGAGATCTCATTGATCGCTGCAAGCACTCGGCCGAGCCCAGGCAAGAGCTGGTCATCATTGGACCAAGAACTGGAGAGGACGAGGAGTTCGCCATTGGTTGCTCGAACCAAGATCCCTGAGAGCTGAGGGCTACGAGCGTCCAGAGCTGCCATCGACACGAAAAGCTGTCCGTTGCGTTCAACGACACTGTGACCAAAGCCGTATTGCCCGGGCGGCCGCGTTTCCTCCAGAGCCATAAACACGTGCGCAAGGCTAAAGGATAACATGGTATTCCCTGTCAACTGGGTGAGAGATGAAGGTGTTGGTAGAATGATGATTTTTTCACGACCATCACCGAGGATGGTTTGGGTGGGGCCAGCGTAGGAGCGGCTGATGTGCATATTCATAGACAATGCGAAGGTGTGAAATAGTTGGATCCGGGGCATAGCGCCGGACCGTGTCCACAGAACCCACCAGTCCGCTGAACCGTTGGTGAACGTGCTCCACCCCATCAAAACTGCGTTTGTATCCACCAAGACAAGTTCTATGAACATGAGGTAGTGCGTGAGGCTAAGTCGCACGTGAAAGACAAGAAACATGAAGAAGCTAGCGAAAGCAATGGAAAGTAGAAGAAGGCTTGGTCAAAGGGTGCAATCTGTTTCGTTTTTGGTTTTGTTTTGTTTTTCTTTGTTTTGTCGGTAAGAAAGAAGGAAATAGATGAGAGCATGAATACAAGATTGTAACAAAGGTGCACACCTCGAGCAGTGCCGTTTTGAAACGAGTAGCCATGACAAGTCGTCTGATCCACATCGCATAGTATCAGGAGAGAGACCAGTTCCTCGATCGGAGACCAGATTTCACTTCGGTAGGATGAGGCCTGAGGCCACACCGCAAAGCTCACGTGCACAGTCGCAATATCAAAAGCCCATTGGCGATGATCGACATATTGCCAGATGACCAGCCCTAAAGAAAGGAAAGGAACAGATCAAAAGGCAGAGGCGCGAGTACCATGAATGCAAGGACATTCCTGATTCAAAATGGTAGTTCTTCATGAGGAGGAGCGACAAATATGCCACAAGGTGTTGGACAAACCTGAATCGTCTTCGTCCTGCACGGTTTGCTGCAGGTGAATGATAAACATGGCGTCAGTGCTGGTGACCACGAGGTAGACTTCAATCATATGCGAGAACCATTCCAAGCTGCGCGCCCGCAGAGCGGCCACTCGGAGGCCGAAGCCATTTGCGTTCAAAAACTCGGCATGCAGTGGGCGCACGGACTGGGGAAACCCCACTGCAAGTGATGGAAGCAACAGAACACGGCGCGAACGTGAGAATGTAACATCGAGCCCACCCGGCAACCCATGCTCAGCGCCCCATGTCTTGACAAGCGTCAACGCCAAGGAAAGACGAGAGGAACCAGAGAGATGGGTTCGCAAAAGAAAAAAAAAAGCAAGACACCCAGGCACAAAGGGATAGTCAGATCCCTTGATATGAGGTGACTAGACTTGCACTCTTGGATCTGTTTTCAAAAAGAAACGCACTTGCGCCATCAGAAAGGATCACGTCGCCCGGGGTGGTTGCGCCTTGCACGATGCTTTCTGGTGCGGCGAATGCAACGCTGCGAAGCCGTGGCGCAAGCTCCAAGCGAGCGGATTGGCCGCTCAGATCTTCACCACACTCCAAACATGCGGTACTGTGCGTCGCATGCGGATTCTCAAGGATGACAATATCAGCACCTACGTGGCGGGCATCTACAGGGCCACGCCGACGCTGTGTCGACGCAAGAGATTGAAATGATCATGCATCGTGAGCCGTGAGCCACAGGCCCATTAAACGGGCTTTTTTGAAAAACTGACATCAACAAGAACAAATGCCAACGGGTGCGAGGCCGATCTCGCACCTGCACATCGAGCACGTATACAATCCAGGGGTCGGTTTCAATGTTTTGTGAATCAAAATCGGCGACAAAAAACGAAAATTCGGCCGCTGCGGTGGGCGATATCCATATTCAAGAGTACATGCGTATGGCGTCGGACAAGGAGAAGGGTGAGGCACAGGCACGGCTCAAAGACAGCCTGACCATTCGGGATGTGCGCGGCCAGACATGCGGTCATCGAGCCGCACGTGCAGGATTTCGCGAGAAACAGCAGAGAACGTACTTTCAATATCGTAGCTTCCACGAATTAGTGCCCCCTTGTTGTTACTGGCACCAGGAGCACTGATAAAGAAAAGGAGCTGTTCCTGCAAGGAATGAGTCATGCGCTTGAGTCTTGGGCTGGCACGGGGCTGAGGCCAGAGCCAAATTTACAATGATACGTTACATCAAAACATAGGGTGCACGAACCGATTCGCCAAGGAAGTCGGATACGACAGTGTGCATCTGAAGGAAACGAACGCTGGCGCCAAAGAGCGCTCCAGTCTGCGTGGTATTGATTAGCTGCAGCCCCGGCATCGAGCGGCTGATCTGAAAGAGAGTACCTGTGAAAAAATTGGCCGGTGGTGACTTGAGATGCTGGGGCATGACAAGCGCGAAAAAAAAAACAGCGATAGAGTAGTAAGCAATTGATATAGGAATGCTGCATCTTGAACCCACCTCGCTGATGATCATGAAAAAAAACCGTTCCACAATTGGGGCCCTCGTCACAGACAGTGCCAGGCTCTCCCAGGATGGAGTAACTATATCCAGTCTATATACACCCTCGGATTGAGCGTCGTGAGGCATAATAAAAATAGCCCGTGTAGGTGCGGCAAGGACACTAGCATCAATGGCAAAAGGGTCAGCAGGCAAAGAGACAAGGGAGTCAGTCGTACCCCTGGGTCGATGAAAAAATCACGCGAGGGAGCTGGATCCATTCTATTGTAGATGTGTCAGAGAGGTAGCAAATGAGGTGACGCGCAGTGACAATTTTCCGAGCGCCGATCGATGATGTGCGACGTGGCTCACCCATTGACGCGGGGGAGGAGGAGCACGTTCAAGAGGAACGCCAAAGCAAGCACTGGGAGGGTTAAGCAGCCCCGTGACAGGCGCCGTGCATACCCAACCATCATGTGTGGTTGAGGCCGGCAGCGCGCCCGCCGGCTGGGCACCACTCGTCTGCCTTTACCCGCAACCAAAATGCCTGAACATGATGTTGTGACACCCGATGATGGTCCTAGGCAGCTGACCGCACGAGGAAAGGAGGTCAGCAAACGTGAGCGACCAACGCGACTCTCACGAGGACGGGGCAACCAACTTCTGGCCACAGCCAGCCACTTGGCGCCGCCCTCGACGCTCAGCACACGCACCAGTCACGCGACAAGTCCAGCGACCACACACACACACCAACGTGTCGTGTGTGTCGTCGTGTGTGTGTGTGTCGTGTGTCGTGTGTTTTTTTTTTTTTGGGTCGAAAATCAAGGACGAGGACGACAGTATGTATTTTACTTTTTGTGTACTGTGGAATGTCGCTTGTTATGCGTTGGGGTGTTATGGGTAAAAAGTATTTTGGGGGATGATCTGGAAGGGGGCTGAATCAGAAGTATTATACTTGATTGATTGAGCGATCGATAATACTGAAAAAGTGAGAGGTGTTTGAAAAGTGGTCCAGTGATTCAGAAAATAAACACCCAATTCCTGTCTTGACGTGATTCTCACACACGCGTTCGAGTTGTCTCTCTCTTTTTATTTTTTCACTCTCTCGCGGTACGTGAAATGGCGGCGGCAGCAGCTGTGGAGTCAAGGGGCATCTCAACGGGGCGTGGGAAGCCAGGATGAACGTGGTGCTCGTGAAGCATTTGGGGCAACTTGCTGTTGCTGTTGGGCTTGTTCCTTTTTTTTTATTGCGGCTGGACTCATGATGGCATTGCTAAACTCCTTCTTGAGCTCGCTAGACCTTGAAGTATGCATCGTACCATTCAGCTGCTGAAGCGGTTGCAGCTCGTCGGCACGGTCGTGTCGCAGCCAACCCAGATGGAGAAGACGGCCAAGGTCCTCGTAACCCGGCTCTTTCGTCATCCAGTCACTGAAAAGGTTCGCCCTGCTGTCATTGGCTAGCATGTGTCTTGACTGGTCTGGACACTTTTTTTTTTCAATCTTTTTCTCCCTGGCACCCGAATCTCCTCTTTCGGTCACCTTTGCTCTTCTCCTCCGGCTCACGTTTTGCCCAAATCTCGCTCATCTCTTCGTGGATGCAACAAACCTGGCATTGCTTGGGTGTAGGTGATGAAGCAGCGCAAGAAATACTTGGTCCATGACGAGCTGAGCGCACGCATGCCTGGCGATGTCGTGCGGATCGAGGAGTGCCGTCCCCTGAGCCGCCGCAAGCACTTTGCCATTGTCGAGATTTTGCGAGAGGCTGAACGCTTCGAGCACCCCATCACCGGCCGTATTCTCACAAAAGCTAGCGATCACTAGGCGGTGTCCCTCTCGCGCCGTCTTGGCCTGATATCAAACTGTGTGGCACCATGATCGGTGTGGAACCCAGGTCATATCGTCCCGTCCACACTTGTGGGCGGTGGTCGACTCGAGCCACCATATGAATCATTGTTATTTGAGCAGCTTGATCCTCTTGCACACGCATGGTGTGCTTCTTCTCGCTGCTCGCACCGTTTGAGATATTTCCTGGTTCTCTGCTTTGCTCGTCTCGTTTTGTTGTTCGTCCCCGGTCTTGGCCTGCCCGGCCTGTTTGTCGAGATTGCCCTGTCCAAAAGTGTCCAAACGCTAATCAGGTCTTTCTTGTTTGCCATCTTTTTTCTCCCTCTTCTCCTGTGACTTTTTTTTTTCTTCTTCCTCCGTCTTTGCTAGCCCTCACAGATGAAGAGTCTGACTGCAAGCACTGACTGCTTCTCTTGTTTTTTTTTTTTTTTTGTTTTTTTTTGGATTTGCCTTGGACCTGCTGGTGCCGCGCACTTTGCTCGTGTCAATGTTCTAGGTTTGAATGTCCTGGTTGTCAAGGTGTCGCTAGTCGTATGCAAGTGCTCATGACATGACCCCGATTCACCAACCTGGAATCGATTTGGCAAATTTTTTATATCCTTGACTCTCCACGCGATCTCGCTTCATGCCATGCTCGGGTAGTTGCGCCTGCTTCGCACCCGAGCCGTGGCAGGCTCTCGATATCGTATGAACAAGAGTTGGCCCTTTTGGTGGCTCGATCATGCTCAGGTAGGGTGACACGCGTTAACATACTCCTGCTCCTGCAACAGCTACAAAGACATTTATGCTGCATCATCCTTGGGACGATGGACGGGTGAGATTTGCGGCAGAGGTGCTTGGACGCCCGGCTCGTTAGGATCCGGCATATCTCGTACAGCTACGTGACATCCACACCCCGATGAGATTGACCGTCACACAGCATCGCTTTGCCTCCATGTGATTTTGACCGTGGCCCCATACCAGTGCCAAAGCAGATGACAAAACAAGAAACTCCTGTCGTGTTTGAATCGGTGGCTGCCGACTCGTATCGCACCTACATCCCCAGAATCAGTATACGAATCAGCACGGTAGCCATGTTGATCGTGTGTTCCGACGCACCAATGGATCGAGGAGTCAGGCACATACTCGGACAATGGCCGTCGCACCGAGCCGCTGGGCATGGATCATGGCGTTGTGCGTCGCTTCGGCCGTTGTGTTGGCAAACAGTTCCTGTCGAGTAAGACGACCAGCAGTCACGGCGTGAGACGTAACCTCGAAGAATTGACTCAGCCAGTCCGCACCTCATAATCCATCAGCTGGCCGCCGATGATGCCGCGAAAGCGCTGGATAAGGTCGGTGATGAACGATTTTGACCGGGCCTGTACGCGGTGTCGTTGCACCCATGGCATGACGACGATCGTGAGGGTCTGTCATGGGGTGAGTCAATGAGGTTGGGCGGTCGTGCGCGCACCGCAGTGCCAACAACAACGCCCAGCTCTTCTTGCACTTTGCGTCCGCGAATGCTGTCGCGGGTGGTCAGGCGAATGTGGGTAGCCTCGTCAAACTCCAAGGTGCTGTGGCCATGTGAGAATAGAAAGACCCAAGAGAGGGGGATGACTCAGTTGTCAGGTGGCACGGCACGGTCAGCGCGACATGGCGTTGGCCAGTGGACAAGGTCACGCACTTTGTATCCACCACGTTCTCGCGATAGGCTCGATCCGAGTCGTCCGAGCTCAGCAATCGACCAGCTAAATGTCGCCCGGCACCCTGTGCTCCTGCGCTGGTGGTGTAGCCGGCTGGTAGGCTTGCTTGTCGCAGCGCAGCGACCTATCAGACACCACCGCCAGCTGTTGAGTGCAGGCGTCCACACACATCCCCAGCCCCGCTACCTCTTCTGATCACACACCATACACAAGCTACCCGACGTACCCGTGCCATGAGACGAGCAGCCATGACGCCCTGGATTCTCACACCTCCCGCGTCAGTGTCTTGCCGTGTCGTGTCGTGTCAGTGACCTGGTACTCTCTCCTGCTCTCCTGCTAGCGATGCGTTTTCGGCAAAAAGTGTGTCTGTAAGTGTGTATGTGTGTGTGTGTGTGTGTGTGTGTGGGGGGGTGGGTGGGTGGTTTGAATTTTTTCATATTTTTCTCGAATTTTTACGTATTTTCTTCGAAAGGGGGGAGGTCGGTCCCGGCCACATTTGTCAATCGTCATCTTGCTTTTGGGTGGCAAATGTAGGTGTGCCTGGTCTGTACCGTCGCTGGTACTCCGTGCCCAGTTGACGTTTGGATCTTCTGACCATTGGATGTGTGTTGGGCCACTCCAAACTGATCCAGTTTACTCAATTTGGTGCTTTGATTTGAATCAGTTTGTTAAATGAGCAGCATGTGCTGTTTGCGAGGGTGGTTCGGATAAAAGTGTAAACATCGAATGTCAAGCTGTCTAAAATCCAGTGACCAACGTCTATAACGGGTGCACGTCTGTAACAGCATGACCCCATTCCACGATGCCCACTTTTGAAGACGAGTTTGTATGGAGGGGTGAGCGGCACGTGGGTTCGTCGACGACGGCTCTGACGACCAATCATCGGAACGAGCATACTCCACCACAACCATGGGTCGGTAGACGGTGGGATTGGACGGAGCCAAAGCACAAGCACACGTCAATTGTCAATCAACAAAAAACAGGGAAGCACATGCGCGCAGAAATTAGCACGTCTCGGAAACAAAAACAACAATAAAGCAGCCAACGTAGCCGAGCTCAATTGGCAGCGGCGGCGGGAGCACCAGTGGCGGCAGCGGCCTGCATCTCCTCTGGATTCATCTGGCGCACGACCTGAAAGCTGGAGGTGAAGTCATAGCTGATGCTGGGAATGATCACCTGCAGGAACTTGAGGAAGATGACCATGTAGCTAGCAAACGAGGACAAGCAGGGCAGAAGTCGTCGTGGTGAGCCGATCCACGCGAGGTCAACAAAGGGTTGGGTGGGGGTGTTTGAGGCAGGTCAAGACATACTACTTGACGTCAAGGGCAGCACCATCCGAAACAGTGTCCATCATATTCTTCATGGCCTCGGCATGCCTGGGGCACATCGCAAGAAGACGTACAAGGAGTTGGTCAGACCACGGTCTGCGAACGCAGTGCAAGTGACGCGGGTTGGAGGGCACCCATGATACGCACTTGCAGGGGTGAATAGACACCCAGTGATCGGGAAGATGCGGGTGCTGCTCCAGAGTCACTGTTTTGTTTGCGTGATCCACGCTAAAGTCTGACTCCCACTCGTCGCCCTGTTGTCAACAACACACACACACACACACACACAAAAAAAAGGCATCGGGCGGACGTTAATAGTCATGTGAGGAACCAGAGTTGCAGCGTCTCCGAGTGAGTCAACCACGCGAGGTTTAGAACCAACACGCACCTGGAGAGGCTCCCCGGAAGCCGCATAGCCGCGCAACCAAACGCGCGGCGTCTAAGTTCAGAGCACGCCAGGATGGGTCATCAACGGCAGCAGAACAGGCTGAGCACCAAGGTGCAAAGCGCGGCCAGAACACAAAGAAGCAGAGCCGGGGGACAGACCGAGTAATGTCCATCGTAGTGAATGGTGATGTCGTACGTGCGGAGCTGACGCACTGTCTCCTCAGCCGCCTGGACACAGGGCACCAACACGGAAGGAGCCGTGAGGACGAGGTCGACAGTCTGCAAGACTGGGCGGATGGTCCAAAGGGTCAAAGCCACCTACGCCACTGTCGTCATCGTCGACCACGGCAGCACCAGAGTAATCCTCATCTATCCCAGGTATCGCACAGAAAAGGAGGAGGTCGATGGTGAGCGGCCATCCGGCCAGCCACTCGGGCTGCCCACCGCGTGAAGAGTGTGAAGGCGAGACGGTCAGTGCCACGTGAGACGCACCCTCAAGGGTGGGAATGTCATCGTCATCATCAAGGTCATCGGGATCGACTGGCGCTTGCGTAGTTTGAGTCTTTTCTTCGGGCAGCTCATCCACCGTGTCCGTCATGCCTGAAAAGATGCAATTTTGTGCACCCGGGCCGGGCAGCGCAAAGCAAGGTCAACCCAGCGCCTGACATGGCTGCGAAGCGGGCTTGGCAACGCGCCATGTTCGCTGACCTTGAATGGAGGTGGCTACCCAAGCTTCGTCATCACTGCCCTCGACGATCATCTCTTCAACCTCGCGGTCTTCTTGAGGGAAGCAAGGAACTACGACAAAGGAAAAACGGGCAAGCACGCCAGGTCACGCACCCATAACCCATGCCTGTCATGGTATGCAATGGAGTCAGTCGAGGGGCGGCACCGACCGTTGCGGGTCTGAAGGTACTGCTTGTCAGCGGGCAAATGCTTGCGTTGTTTCTCAGGCAAGCCCGAGCCCCTATAGAAAGTGAGAAGGCCGGCGTGAGTGCGAACAAAGACAAACGCAACGACGAGGAGAGCGGAAGAGAGAAGGAGGCGTGGGAAAGAGACGGAAGAGTGGGGGAGCGAAGCGTCGCTGGGACGGCTGGTCATGGGCGTTGCTTCGACTCTCAAACGCACCAGGACCAAGAGGGAAAGTTGCTCACAAGAAAGTCGCCAGCTTTGACAAACTGCTCGAGACCGCAATCCAAACCAAAATTGCAAGCCAGTGAGCACGAGCAAACGCCCGCACGCGGGGCGGATACAAACCGGGGGTGTCACACAGTACTCACATCATCAGCGCTGATCTTGCCCGTCTTCTGGAAATCAGACTTCTGCTCGGATGGTCCAGATGGCATGAGGAGCCAGAGGAAACCCGTGCAAGCAAGCTTCAATCAGTGCACCTCACTCACCTGTGTGCCCGTGCTGAAAGCATCAAGCGTCAAGAAGAGCTGCTGGCTCAGCTTGTTGCGGAAGGATGCCATGGTCACTTGTCACCGTCACCGTCGCCGTCACACTGGGGTTTTTGGTTGAATGACAGAGATAGAGAGAGAGAGATTTGGTTTGATAGAGAGGCAGAGAGATGGAGAGGAGAGAGAGATTTGGTTTGAGAGACAGAGAGATATAGAGAGAGGGTTTGAGAGATGTGAATTGGTTTGAGAGATGTGAATTGGTTGGAGAGAGAGTTTTTGAGAGAGAGAGAGAGAGATAAAAAGGCAACAAACGTAGCCTTCTTTATGTGCAACAACATCTGTTTTCAACGCAGAAAGTAGCTGATGTATCAAGTTATAGACGTTATGTAGATATAATAACACAGCTAGAGTCATAAAACGTATCAGTTTATCGAGTTTATGTTGGCCATTGTTGTCAGCCCATTGTCAGACAAACCGTGCTGGTTGCGACATGGATGCGCTTCCGACGAGTTGGCATCGGGCCGAGCACCCGGCGCTGGATCCCGTGGCGGCGAGTGATGCAGCGGTTGGGGGAGCAGAGGCGGCGTCGATACTCCGGTTTGCGCTTGTTAGTTTGCCTCGGTGTTGCTGTGTTGAGGCTGGAGGTTGCTCGTGGGATGGATGCCGGCAGGCTTGCTGATGGCGAGCGACCACACGTAGGCGGTGGGAGGTTGCAAACGGCAGCTGCGTCGCGGATGGCAGCTCTACCCCATCGAGCGCGTCGAGTCGGTGGGAGACCACATGCATCGAATGGCCCTGCTGACCATGCTTCTTCCGGCCTCTGTGCCGGGGCTTGGGCTTGTCGACCGCACTCGGTATGTTGGTGCCGTTGGTACGCGCGACGTGCGCGCGACGGGCGCTGACTTACCCCTGTCTGTTTTTCCAATACCGGCCATGCTGTTCCAACCCGACACCAGCTGCATGGAGATGGCTCTGATTCATGACCTCGCAGAAGCCCTTGTTGGCGACGTGACCCCACATGACAACGTGCCGAAAACGGACAAACATCAGCGCGAACAGGTCTAATAGGCGATGCTGCGCCTGCTCAACCACTGGGCGTTCAGTCGAGCTTACATCATGGCCGCTAAATGCGTGCACTCACTACTAGACGAGCATGGCTGCAATCCTGGCAGCATTGCCCCCCGCCTTTCAGGACCGAGGCCAACACTTGAACGAGCTATGGAACCTTTACGAGCAAGGCCAAAGTCCTGGTGCGTCGTCCCCTTCGCCGTTGCACCATGTTCTCCTTAGCCTTGTCATTTATCCAACCTGCTCGCAGAGGCGCTTCTTGTGAAAGACCTCGACCGTTATGACATGCTCGTGCAAGCACTCGATTATGAAACCACGGAGGGTCGGCTCAGCGTGGGTGAACTCGAGACATTCTTTGCCTCGACACTAGGTACCTAGGTCCAGCTCGCACACACTCTCTGTTTGCCATCCCGCTTGGTGCAACTCGTTGTCCATACTCCTCCGCCGCTCTTCCTCACTCTGTCTGACTCTGGCTCTCGACCGAGTAGACAAGTTCAAGACCACAATTGTGCAGGGCTGGGCGCAAGAGCTCGCTACGGCCCGACGCGCTGCCCAAGCCAAGGCCAGTGATGCAAGGCTGCTTTCTTAAAAAAACCCAAGCGTGATGCTCTCATGCAGTGAGAGGCAGGCACTGAGTCGTCCGTGACGACCAATCGATGCGCGCGTCTTCCACCCGAATGACCAGAATGTCGTCTCAATTCTTCATGCCAGCGGAGCTGGGCGGACATCACCGGCGTAAGCAGGGATGGAAAGTGTAATGGGATGAAGTTTGATGATGCAGTTCTTTCCAGGTCCACAGAGTTCTTCGCCGGCCTCCTCTACACATCCCCATCCGGACCATGCGAGGCAAAAAGCAGTCTCAAATGAATGAGCCGTGGGCACTGCCTGGATGTAGCCGGGCGCGCGCACAAGAGAGAGAGGGAGAGAAAGGGAGAGAGAGAGAGAGAGAACGGAAAGAGGATCAAGGGTTCGTTGCATTGCTTACGTTGTTTCAAAATGTCGGCCATGACCGTCAAGGTCTGCCAGCGAATGTCATGAGAAGCATCCTCGAGGTGTGGCATTTCTTCTCCCAGTTGCACACGGCGCAAGAGCTCATCGCTGGCTACAATGACGCGCAACTTGCGGGCCTGCGGGTCGTTTCACAAGCAGGTAAGTGGAAGTATAATACGGTCGCACACATTTGCCCTTCCCTCATGGCAAACGAGTTGTCCCATCAAACCATCTTGCCTTTGGTGTTTCATAGCGAAAGCTCAGCCCAATCCAATAGAGCGCCGAGTGCGTGGGCAAGCCCCTGTGCGAAGAAAAGATTTGATTCAGCTTCAAGTGAGGCTGCCGTGCGAACAAAAAAATTCATACAAACGGTCTTTGACACTTTAAACGCGCATGTGGGAATAGGCTGTGAGGCGCGTACATGTCTTCGCGGACATAGCCGTGGGAGTACTTTGGGGCGACAATGTTGAGCAAGCTGTTCATGATCAAAAAGTGTTGTCGCTTGGGCAACGCCACAAAAGGCTGGGCCGAGCTGGTGCGCCGCGCACAGTCCAGAACCAAATCGACGGCGGCCTGATTGTCGGGGAGAACGACGTCCATGGTGGACTCTTGCAAGGTGCGAATCTTGAGCAGGCGGCTCTGTCGATCAAAGCTGGTCAGGGAAAAGTTGACCTGGCGCATGTGTTCACTGCAAAGCACATTGCACCCCATGACATGAGCTGAAGAGCTTTTCCTTCATTGTCTTGAAAACATGCCGAACGAGGCCTACCGCATGCGCAGGCGAACCCGCGCCCGAGTGAAGGCGATGGAGGACGTCACTAGAAAGCCAAGCGTCCAACAGATGGCGGGGGCCAGCATGCTCACGGGGACGGACAGCCAGGTGGGGACGCCACCACTTCCTGTCGACGGGCTTGCCTCAGTGACTCGGGTGGCTTGTTCAGCCGTCATGGTGGCAGCCTGGCTGAGTCGCTCGGCCTCGGTGGGATCGACGAGACCCGTCTCGCTCATGTGCTGAAGCACCAGGCGGTACTGGCGGAGATCGGACAAGACTTCCTTGGCATTGACAACGTCGCCCATGTGCAAGAAGTAAAGAATGGCAGCCAAGGTGGCTCCCAAGCCACCAATTGTAATCCCCGCCAGCGTGGACAAGGGGGAGAAGAGAAGCATCTCGCGAAGAATGCTGCGATTACTAATCTCGCCGGGAGAGCCCTCCCCAGGCGTCGGTGTCCCAGGCGAGGGGCCACGGCGCGGGATTGAAGAGGTGAGGCAGCGTCGACCACCACGCGTTAAAATCGGTCCAGACGGCTGCACAAGGCCAGTCGACCGCAAAGCCGACCCGATCCGCAGCAGGGCGCGACCGCCCCCGCGAACGGTGGCCGCAGCAACCAACGAACGTGATATAACCATGACCATGAAGCCCGCAGGACCAGATAAAAACTACCAACCCACCAACCAACGCTTGCACAGTCAAGCAATCAATCGCCTAGCGTCCCCTCCCCTGTTCTCCTCTCTCTCCAACCCCCCTCCTCCCCCACCCCTCCTCCTTCTTTCCCAGTATTTGCACCCCCCGCGCCGAACGATGAATCGTGCAACCCTCTTGCAACAAGACCAAAAAAGTGCGCGAAAGAGAGACAGAGAGAGAGTGAGACAGTGTAAAAGTGCGGACAGCCGTCGCCCAAATTGGCCTGGTCTTACCTCAAAGCTCTTCTTATACAGTATTATCACCGTTCGTTTACAACGGCGCGCGTGGTGTAGTGGTTATCACGTCGCTTTAACACAGCGAAGGTCATCAGTTCAATTCTGGTCGTGCGTATACTTTTTGCTCCTCAACCATTTTGTCTGACATTCAAGGCAAGTCGGCCGTTCCCAAGTGTTCCCCACACGCTTCCCCAACGGCCGCTGACGTGTCGCTGCGACAAATGCACGTTGATGCGCGCTTGATCCATTCTCTGGTCGTGGTAGGGAGCAGTTGACATTTCTCTAGATCTGGTGAGTACGCTGCCTTACATCTCTGAATGACCTTGAATTTTAGCTTGGTATGACATTGGTGATCACCCATTCCTCTAAATAGGTGCTCATTCCTCCGACCCCTCTCTCACGCCAGCGAACCGACGACGTCGCCTCTCTGATCGATTTGCTTCTTCGTTTTTCTTTCTTTTTCTTCTTCTTCTTCTGCTTCTTCTGGTCAGTGAGCGCAACGGGTCCGGCCCCTCAATGGCAGCGCCACCCCGTGAATTTGTAAATGCAGGTGGCCATGAACGGGTCATGGTGGCACTGGCTCGTGCTGGGGTGTGATGGAGATGCATTGAAATGGTGCTTTTGAGACGAAGGGGGCATGGAACGGCCGATCGAACGAGGGGCGTACGTCGAGGGCGGCAGGGCGTTGGCATAGACGTGCACGTGACGGGCATGTTCGCCAGTTGCGGCATTCTTCGCGGGCACATGCGCGAGTGGGACCGATTGCATGCACCAGGCTGATGATGCTTTTCTCCTGAGCTGTGCCTGGACCATTCTTCGAAGCACATTGCCGTTTTTTTTTCTTGCTCATCTTCAGCTGACGGTCTGCACTCATCGTCTTCATCGCCATGTGTGTTTAGACAACCCACCAAGCATGAAGTTCCTTGTGGTGGCAGCGCTGCTGCTGCAGCTCATCGTGCTGGTGGCCGCTGGGTATGTTCTCCAGTGCTTATCCCTCTCTTCTGGTGCCATTCCTCAGCTCTCGCGTCCGAAGACAGCCGCTTTCGCGCTGGATTCACAGCAACACATCTTGCTCCTCCCCTTGTGCCTCGCAACGCAGGCGCGACTTTTATAAAATTCTCGGCGTCGCGCGCACCGCCACCAAAAAGGAAATTAAAAAAGCCTACCGCAAGCTGGCCATGGAGCACCACCCCGACAAGAACCAGGGCAACGACGAGGCTGCCAAAATTTTCCAGGTGAGCCCCGAGACGGCCTCTCCCTCTTGCGAGCCTCCCACCATTTTTTTTCTCACGCCCAACTGGCACACAGGACATTGGTGCCGCCTACGAGGTGCTTTCGGATGACGATAAGCGTAAAATCTATGATCGCCACGGCGAAGAGGGCCTCAAGGACGGTGGTCAGGGCCACGATGCCTCCGACATCTTCTCCAGGTACACCCGCGTACCAAAGCGTCCTCCTGATCGTGTTCTGTTGTGATCCTACCATCCCAGCGTGCATGACCCATGCTTTCGTCGTCATGCTCTGTCTGCTTTTTTCTTGCTCATGCATGCTTTCTTGACCACCATCACCGTTCTTAGCATGTTTGGTGGCAGCTTTTTCAACATGCACTTCGGCGGGAATGGCCGCGGCGAAAAGCAAGTGCCGCGTGGCTCCGACGTTCACATCGACCTTGATGTCACCCTCAGCGATCTGTACAAGGGCGCCTTTATCGAGGTATGTCGAGGCAGCACCTCTTTTGATTTTTTTTAATAATTTTTTTTTTTTTTTCATTATTTATACCCCTCGCTGTCTTCCAGTCCCAGCTCACATGTTTGTTCCATTTCACGGCGCTAACCCTCTTGATTTGCTTTCGATGACCATGGGGGGTCCTTGAATGCTTGCCAGGTGCTGCACACCAAGGGTGTCTTTCGCGAAGCACCTGGCACACGCAAGTGCAATTGTCGCACGGAAATGCGGACTCAGCAAGTCGGCCCCGGTCAGTTTTCCATGGCCAACGTCAAAGTTTGCGACGATTGCCCCAACGTCAAGTATGTCTCCCCTTCCTACCCAATTGCCAGGCTACATAATTGCTTTTACTTCCATTTGCTCCCCAAGTGCCAAGCTGCGCTGCTCATATCTGAACCAGCGACCCACTCATGTTTCTCCGGATTGTGCTCCTCACTCGGACGCTTTCCATCTCCAAACCTAAACCTTGGGTAGACTGACCCATGAGCACGTCGAATTGGATCTTGAGATTGAGCCAGGCATGGTTCAGGGCCAGGAGCTCAAGTTTCATGCCGAGGGTGAACCCCATGCTGACGGTATGCGATTGCATGATCCATCGTCGTTTGTGTCATTCCTTTCTCGATCCTCTTTCATTCTTTTGGGCCGAGGCTGATATGCGAACATGACTTTGGCCATGCCATGCAATGCCCTTCAGGCGAGCCGGGCGATTTAATATTCCACATCAACACGCTGGTAGGTCTTGATGGGCTTCAGATTGTGCTCATCCACCATTCGCCCTTTGTCCATCCCTCACCGGGTGCGCCCTGCATCTCGTTGTACAGAAACACTCCCGGTTTCAGCGCGCTGGCAACGATCTTTTGACAAACATCACCATCACCCTCGAGGATGCCCTGACGGGTTTTGAGATGGAGGTCAAGCATTTGGACGGTAAGAGTCTCTCGTCATGTCGGCGGGCAGTCCGTCGTGGCCACTTATGACCCATTCTGGCGTCATTCTCAGGTCACAAGGTGCAGGTCAAGCGCGAGGGAATCACCGCCCCCAACAGCATCGTCAAGGTGGCGGGCGAGGGCATGAAGTCCTTTGACAACAACCTCGAGGTTCGGCTCCCGTTTGGAAATCAATTTGGCGCCCTCAGCTCGTGCTTGCTGCGCATCTTTCGTGACAATGTGCCTCGCTCTTGCTCGTTGACCCGAGTGGCTGTGCTGACCTACTCTTTCATTTCATTAGCGGGGTGATTTGTACATTACCTTTGATGTCGAGTTTCCCACCCTGAATTTCCCGTCAGAGGCTGTTGAGAGTACGTAGCATCAGCCTGCTTTTGCGAACTCCGCCGTCTCACGAATTCTGGCCATGCGCGCCTCTCACTTTGCTCACACTGTGCGTGCATCGAATCGGGCCTTGTTTCTAGGCCTCAAGGAGCTCTTGGGTCAAGGCAGCAAGCAGCGCGTTTATAACGGCCTCGAATCCCGCTTTGTCAAGGGTGCATAGAGCTGGACTTTTTGACGCCTGATCAATGCTGAAAACTTTACAATTTACATCAAAAAGCCATGCCTCAAGCTTTTGGCCCATCATGTTTCAACAACGCACAGCGTTCAAGACACCCACACCACACAAATGCTTGTTCGCGCTGCGAATCAAGTCGCGGTGTCATACTAGGACACATTGCATCAATCACACCCCAACGCAACTCTATCCTTCAAGCTTATGCCGTGTCCATCTCGGTCGAAGCCACCTCGTTGGGCGATGCGTTCGCCGGGGATGTCGGCGCTGGGGACTCGGCGCTCGGCCGCGGCCCTCGTCGCCACCCGAGGGTGACCTTTTCCTCGCCCTTCCGGAGCTCGGGAATCAACGTCCGACATTCAAGAACACGGGCACGGAGTTGTGTCTCTGCAGCCTCCATGGCCGGGCTCTCATTGAGCGCATCGAGCGCACGCAATCGCCGCGCCAAAGCCAAATGCTTGTCGAGTTCCTTTTCATGGTTGCTGACGTCATTGGCCGTCCTTGGCAGTTGTGTCTTTGTCAAACGAGGAAACACTGAAATTAGATGGTCAGCAGCCAGCATGAGCGCGTCTTTCAGCTCGCGCCTCGCCTCATCGCTGGCCATGGCCTCAAAGTTGGGTGCTGTATTCGCTCTGCAATATGCGATAAAGCACACATTGAGTTTTCAATCGTACGCAGGCAAGTGGAGTTGTGTGGCATACGGTCATTCAAGGAAACCTACGTTTTGAGCACCTCAGCCACATTGAGTACGCGGTTCAGGCGGTCCAGATATTCAGACTCAATCTCGGCCACACCGTCGTCTGGCCTTTCCTCGTCGAGACAAGCCACCGCATCGCGCAGCGTGGCACACAATGCTTGAACATAAATGGTCAACAACTTTGAGCAGACTTCATGGTATGTACGTGGTTGCATGATTTCTTCCAAGCGATCCGTGTTGCCATCACACCACTTGTAAATGTCGCAAAACTGGTTTTTGTTTTTCATCTGCCAGGCCGACGTGTGGGGCCCGTGTGACCAGGAAAGTTTGCAAAGGCGATCAATCATAAGGTTAGAAATCCACGTGCAACGTGGCTTTCACCAAGGCGCGGGTAGCATACCGGGAAATAGGCGTAAAGCGCTTTCTCCAAATTCTTCGAGGCGAGCTCATCCGTGAATTCTTGGGCTATAGCATCTGGTTGCTTTGAGACCACGTTCTTCAGCACCTCCAGGTACACGATATGCAAGGTTGCACGATAGTAGCTCTTGACCTGACCCAAAAGCGCGCGCAAGAGGGATAACATCTGCATTTCACAAGGGAAAGGCCACAGTCAAGTCAAATTCATTCTCGTCAGGACTTGCTCTGAAGTCGCACCATCTTGTGTTAGAAGTGCGAAGAACTGCGCTCAAGAGGATATCAGATACACACCTCATGAATGACTCGCAGGGGTTGCGTCCAGACTGCATCTTCCATCGGAGTACGTTCCAAAGTCACCTCACAGGCATGCAAGAAGGGGGTACAAATGCCGCGCATCTGCAAGCCACCAACAATAGCGGAGTTTGTCAACATCAAGCTGATGATGCCAACTGTTGGCCGACGAGCATCGCACGGCCATGCATGTGACAAGCTCTCCGTGGAGAAAAGGGCAGCTTGCGCTGGAGAGTAGAAACGTTAACGCCAGCGCACCTCTTCGAGGCAATCCGAGTTTGCCATCACCGCACGGATAGCGCTACCAGCAAACGCCGCCATCGTTTCCAAGGCACGCGCTTGGACGTGTGAGGGCTTACTGCGCTTATTGGCAGAGGGCTTGGACTACAGGTGGTCAGCCAGACAACAAGGTCTTGGTCAGTCTCAGCCTCGCCTTCAGTGCCATCATAGTCCAATAGTACGCACCACTTGAACGTGTGTCATTGCCGTGGCCAATGAGCGCGCACTTTCAAGCCACTGGCAGAGACGTGCCCGACACATGCCTTGCATGTATGACGCCTCCCTGCACAAAGGTCAAAAGTGAGTTGACAGACTTGCAGACTTACTCGATGCGCGTCGCAACAAACCCACCACAGCAGCTCAGCACGCTCCGTCTCCTGGTCAAAGCTGTCATTGTGAGCATCAACGGCGAGGCGATCATAATGTTGACTAGCACGCTCAAACCACTTGGTCTTGTTTGGTTTGAGCGTGGCACAGCATGCATTTGTTGAGGATGAGTCAGGAACTGGACAAGAGTGGACAGTCAGCCAGCTTGGCTCCCTGCCCAGGAACACGAAAACAAAAAACAAAAAAACAAAAACAAAAACAAAAACAGAACAAACTCTCAAATCCTAGACAACGGCAAAATTACCGACCTGCTCTTCGAGGCGGCCTAGCAAGTAGCAGATGTAGCCCATTTCCTGGCCAACCCAGCACACATAGTCATTGGAGTCTGGGGTCAAGCTTGCCATGTGGAAGCTGACCAAGGCGCGATTCTATGCAAGACACACCGTCGCTGAGGCAAAGTAGCTGGCATACAGTGGACGGCACCACATGTTCTGGTCACGTGTACGCCGCCGTTCGCGCACCCCGAGCCTTACCAGCCAATCAGCAATCTGAGGCCGCTCCATGTCCAGTTCAAGCTTGTCTTGGTTCCACCACTCAGATGCATGCTCCTTGTGAAATTTGCCGAAGCGGCACCAGCTGTCCGATGACCCCGC
The DNA here is from genome assembly GCF_000002865.3 of Monosiga brevicollis MX1. Lineage (NCBI taxonomy): Eukaryota > Choanoflagellata > Craspedida > Salpingoecidae > Monosiga > Monosiga brevicollis. Next base: position 595,542 of record NW_001865062.1, read on the forward strand.
GTCATAGTAGATGGCGGTGAGTGCGAGATCTTCAAAGGAAGGACCATCCTGAGCAATCTCGTCTTCGTCGACCATGATGAGATCACATTTCTGTGAGAAATATAGGCGCAGCAGCTCGCCAGACCATCCACTCGCGCGCGCGCGTCTGCACTCGGTCACGACCAGGGCATTTGGAAGCTCTGCCACCGTTGGGCGCGGGCAGATGGCCTCACGCATGATGGCCTCGGCATCATTTGGTGGCAGCGCCTCAAATGCCGTGTCGAAGAGGGTCCGAAGAAGTAGCCAGCCTGATGCGTCTCGGGGGATTAGCTCCTTCACCACCGCGTCCAAGCCCCGACATACGATAGGGTGCACGATATCAGCGTAGGAGAAGGAGTCAGGAAAATGGATCACATGGGTGTGATACAGGAGTTGGGGCGCAAAAGGCGCGGCGACAGGGTCATGACAGGCCTCAGCCGATGTACTACACAGGTCCAGCTTGCGGACAGAGCGATAGTAATCGGCCAGAAAGGCAGCAGGTGTCACGCTCAGAGTGGGCAGGCCCACCGAGGGGCCTGCGGCTTGGGTTACAAAGAGGGCACAAGCGTAGTTCTGTGCAACTTGGAGAAAGTCCAGATTCTCCTTGATAGTCACGCGAAGGTACAAAAGAGCATGAAGCAGCCATTGAGCAAGCGCCAGCAGGTCCGGCTCCACCGCCACGGTGCCCAAGGCGTCACAGTTCCAGCTGGAGCCGTGCTGCTTTACTTGGTTATGGACATGGTGCACGAGGGTGAACGTGAGGCTTGCCATGGAAGTCGCAATTTTGTGCCTTGTGGGCTTTTCTTGCCGCCCGGATGCCCGGTATTTCTGATCCTGGGCCGATCAGACAAGCGTGGGTGAATTTTTCAACGACATTGAGTGTGTGCGAAACAAAGATTTCAGGTCGAATCGAGCGTCGTACTTTGCAGATGCTTGTGAATAGCGTGATAGCCAAGCCAGCGAGTTGAATCAGGTCGCTCGGTTGAAACGGCATATGTTCCAGAATGTGTGGCAGATCTATCATGAAGACGAAAAAGACAAGCGTGCAGAGAGTATCTGGCGTAAGAATTGGCGCGAACCTCACGGCAACGGGTCAAGAGATCGCCAAGAGGCTTCAACACAACATGCAACGCACGTGAAGCAAAATCGTTGATGTCTCGCAGAAAGTCCAGTGCATATGCAGAGATGGGACGCAACGCCAGGGTTTGAAGCCAAAGGCGAAACACTCGCCATCCCTTGTCCCCGTACTCGGCGACCCAGTCTGCAAGTCGCTTCTCGATGGCGGCCAGGGCTTGCTGCTTCTCGGTGGTATCTGATGAGCAGTCCCCACTTGTCGTGTCCATGAGCTCGACTGTGCTGGGGGATTGTCCAGCCCTGGCAAGCGGTGAGGCTACACCAGGCGTGGCATCATTTGAATTGAGTCCGCCAGCTGACCGCTGGGTGTCATTCGCTTGGTTCGCCTCGGGCACTGCTGGCTCAGATGCAGGCAAGGCAGCAACGGCCTCAGCAGCTAGCTGTCGCTCCTCGGTGAGCGCCTGGCGGCGCTTGCACCAGGATCGAAGGTAACGGACGCAGTTGGTCAAGTCTTGGACGGGCAAGGCATTGGGCTCCAGCGTGGGCAGGAAGCTGAGACGATCCAAGACTTCTTCATAGTGGCCAGCGCGCTCGGCAGCGACACCCACGAAAAAGTGTCGCGCCGCGTGCAACGTGGTCTGCAGCTGTTTGGTCGAACCGATTGTGATATCACATCTGCACACGAGGAAAAAAAAGTAGGGGTGTGAAAAGGAGGGTCGATATGTATGGCCAAGGTCAGGGGAAAGGTGGCGGGAGAGCGTACTCGTTAATGCAATAGGGTCGACGGCGAGTGGCAGAATTCTGCTCCTGCGATTGGCGCAAGAGATCGAGCTCATACAGTCCTCGATGCAGAACCTCGGAGAGCTAAGACAAAGGAGGTGGCAGTAAAGTGGCGGGTGAGGCGTTCCTCCAAGGGAGGCATTGTTCAGGAGAAAGGGCGGTGTGTGCAAGTGGGTGAGGAAAGGTCACCTCAATAACGATGGCATCTGATGGTGGGGCCGGTGTTGAATTGTCGAGTGGTACTTCGGGGGCCTGTGGATTGGCCAGAGTGGTGATGGCATCGGCCAGAGCGGCAGCCTGTTCAGCGCGGGACCCACTGCGTCCCAGTGGGTGCTTGGATTCGTGCTTCTTGAGGCGACGAAGCGCCAAGAGTGCGCGCGCAAAGTGATAATGATCGAGCCACAGTGCTGTGTTGGCTGTATAAACACCGCCCGCCAACCAAGCCGCACGCCCATCGATGGCTCGGCCCAGCTGACCTAGAGACGTGTGGGAAAGCGTGGGCAACGTATTCAAAGCAGCCATATCGACCAGGAGCTCAAAGGCACGAAGCAGCATCCAATCTACGACTTGAAGAGCATCAAGGTAAGGGTCAAAGTCGGCCGGTAGCTTTTGACTGCCTTGTGTGCAGCTGTTGTGCGCCAATAGAAAGTCAAAAAGCTGCAAGACATCCTGTTGCAGCTTGGGTGGCACGGGGGAGGGCCAGGCCGCTTCCACGTCGGGGCCAAGCAGCGCTTCCAAGCAGCTGCGAGCGACATATGCCCAGCCTTAGCAAGAGTCATGTGGTGGTGAGATGGACCGGTTGCTTGGGCACGCTTGACCAAAAGGTGGGGTAATAGCTCAGGAGATAAGGAGGGGGGAAGGGGGGCAAGACGTACTATAAACACGATAAGGCTGCAAGCTAGGCGGAAGGTGATGGCCTGAGCCAAGGCGCTTTTGCGTGCTATACGCGAGAGTCGAAGTCGTCTGTTTAGAACTGTCGGCATGGAGTGGATAATTTGAGCAAAGATGCGTCATGGCGCGAGTGGCCCACGCTTGGGCCCATGCAGGGCAAGTAGCAGGTTCAGCGGCTTCTTCCGTCCGCCGCTCAGTTGCCAGTGCCTCCTTACTCTCCTGTGTCAGAGAGCCGCATGTGGCAAAACATAAGAAAAAGGTGCCAGAAGCAGGCCAGTGTAGTGGAGGGTTTGGGGCGAAACAGAGAGAAAAAAGGAGGAAGAAGAACGAGTAGGCAGGAGAGAAAGCAACAACACAAGATGCGCAGCTGCAGTTGCCACAGAAGCGTCTGGGCACATCTGCTTGCGATCAATCTTCAAATCTGATGGTCAGGGACAACTTACGCTGGTGACAGGTGTGGTACCTGCCGTGCCTTGAGACGAAGCGCTGCGCGTCAGGGCCTCAGGTGCATTGTTGGGCTCGATAGAGCGATGTTGGCGGGAGCGTGCACGGGTGAGACGGGGCTTTTTGGCCGAGGGTCGCTCCAAGTCTGAGGCTGGCTTTGGGTCGGCGTTGGTGCTCGGCTGCATGATGCTCGAGGTGACTGACGGTATCGATGAGGCATCAAGCGGCTGAGTGCTTTCTTGATCCGTAGGTTGAGTGGCTTCTTGGCTGTGCGCCAGATCTTGGGATGATGAGGCTTCCGAGACTTCAGTTGCCTGAGAGGCAGAGGTAGGGTCGCCATCGACGGCCATCGTCTCTGAACCTGTCAGCGAGGTACACGAAACGTTGTTGGAGGCCAGTGGTGCGGCGTCCTGCCTTTCACTCCTCGTTTGGGGGCCTGCACTGCTGTCGGGATTGCCATCACTGCTTTCATCTTCCTGGCTCTGCTCTGCATCTTCTTCCATGGGCGTGCTCGGAAGTGTCAGGCATACGCTGGCCGATGGGTTGGCGTTCTTGAGGTCCGTCACCAAGCTGCCAGAAAGAA
>NW_001865062.1:599444-605389 GCF_000002865.3 Monosiga brevicollis MX1
GGGGGGGGGGGGGGGGGATCCTACCGTTCCAAGGAATGAAATTCAAGCTGTTGTACCGAGGCTGGCACGAGATCGTGAGCAGGGAACGGCGATGGCAAGTTTTCAGCAGTTGGAGATGAAGGATTTGAGGCGCTGGGGATGGTCATTGAGGCTTTGCCGCGCGAAAAGATCGGGGTTTGGTCTGGGATTTTGAGGGCTGCAAGCATGTCACGGGCTTGAGTATTGTTGGGGTCAATCTCAAGGATGTGGCGGGCGGTCTGCTCGAGTCCATGGGCGTCAGAGCGAGCACCATGAATTTTAAGCAGCAGCTGCAGGGTTTGCCAGTGCCCCGGTTGCAAGCGTAACGCCTGCGGAGAGCGTGGCCCAGCACGAGTGAAGAAGGCTTCAAGACTCTGGCTCCAAGAGCGGAGTGGTTGTTGTGAGACATACCTCGTGAGCGGCGTGGGCTGCCAGTTCATCTTTGGATAGTTGGTGGGCTGTACGCGCCACCATGAGCCAGGTATAATGATCTGAGGACGAAGCGGGAAACCTGGGTGAGGACAGAGGCCACATGGAAGAGCAGAATGGCATTGGGATATGTGCACCTGGTGTCTCCATGAGATCGAGGGCTAGGATGAGGGCATCCAGTGCTCCCTCATACTGTTGGCAGTCGAGCCTGGACCGACCAAGTAAACGGGCAGCACGTTGCCTGGGATGATGGCGTCGCATGGTGAGAGGCAAGAGCGTTCAACACCTGGGCCAGCTCACATTCCAGTCCTGGTGACATGATGAGGGTGAAACAGGAACGGCTTACCGAACTTTACGCAGCATACTACCGCTCTTAGCATCAGAACGATCAAGCGTGGTTACGATAGTGGCACAGATGCTTTGTGCCGTGGCATGGTCCTCAGTACCGTGGGCCTCAAAAGCCTTGTTCAGACTGGCGAGCAGCTCATTGATCTAAGTTTGCCAGGCGTTCGTCAGCTCGACCGTCTGCATGGCGTTTCTCTACGGGCCCATGTGTGCGGAATGAACGACCATGGACACACCTGAAGCTCGGTTGTCTGTGAGTCTTCATCCTCGTCCGCCTCCCGATCCACCGGCCGGAACGTCGAGGTCCTAGCCGCCGCCATCCTGACCCGCCATAAAATGCGAGAGAGAGAGAGAGAGAGAGAGCCAGAGAGAGAGAGAGAAAACTGTAACCGTCACTTGTGAAAATTTTTTCGTAAGTTTTATACAGTATTATCAACACTCGTTTATAACGGCGCGCGTGGTGTAGTGGTTATCACGTCGCTTTAACACAGCGAAGGTCATCAGTTCAATTCTGGTCGTGCGTATACTTTTTTGCTCTGGGCTCATGCATCAACTTTTTTTTTTAATTTTTATGGAAAAGAAGTGTGTGTGTGTGTGTGTGTGTGTGTGTGTGTCGTGCGTGATGAGGGGGACCTGTCTGCATGTGGGTGCGCGGGGTCGGTTACGGTCGTGGGGGCGGTTGCGGTTGTTGGTTGGGCCATGTTTGACAGGATTCTCCCTCTCGGGTTGATAAGGTGGGTCATTGAGTGTTCATGGTTCGATTGCAGATGGGTAAGGGACTCTAAACGGTGGCGCTCTGCGCCTGGGCGGTGGCCCATTCTTGTCGCAGCTCCTGGAGCTCGGCTTGACGCGCGGCAATGACTTCTTTGCGCTCACGCCGCGCTTGCATGGTTTCTTCGGAACGAACCGGCAGCCATTTGGGCGCATCAAAGCTGTCTACCCATTTCATGGCCCGGTATTGCTAAGAGGTCGATGAAGAAGGCGGCACGGTATGAGAGGCTCGCGAGCAAGCTACTCTGCATGCGGGTGGGAGGGGCTGGGCGGCATTAGCCAGACAGGTGAACCGTACCCAGTCGTCAGTGTGATGTTGGACAATAATTTCGCGGCGCATGGCTTGTAGTGAGGACAAGACGCCGGCATTGAAGAGGCCAAGACTGGATCCACCCACGGCAAACAGCGTTGTTTGCAGCGGGGTTGTGCCTATCATGGGATGGGCGCCGCCAGCGATCAAAGGCAGTACAACGGGAATAGGTGTAAGTCCCATCACCGGACGAGCCGGCCCTACCAAGACAGAGGCTGGTGGCTAGACCAGCAAGGGTGCCGGCCAGCGCGTGGCGCTCATACGTCGAGTAGGCGTCCTTGGGCTCCCGTTCGCCCAGCTCCCGCAAAGCGCCTGGGTGCACGAGCGGAGCAGGCTGGGTGAGAGCGCGTGGCACAGACCCTTGTCCACTGTGCAGGAGGGCCGCATTGGGTATTGGGTACAACAATCAACGAGGTGCATGCTGCTCTGACTGACCACTGTAGGCAGCGGTGGAAGCAAAGCCCGACGTGGCCAAGCGAGCGAGTGCGGCCTTGAATGAGCCACCCTGCCGGCGATAAGCAAGCACCGCCAACACGGACCCAATCGCGCCTACAAAGTACCCGTGCCAACACAGTCACATGCTCAATATCAAGATCCATCTGCTCCAAATGTTATCACACAGAGTGCCACACACCAGCACTTTCAAGCACAAGGCCAGTACCAGCACACCAGCACTTCATAGCACAAGGCCAGTACCAGCACACCGCCCCCACCTCCAGCGGCCCCATGCACCAGAATGTCGGCCATCTCTCTCTCTCTATGAAGAGATGAAAAAATTAAGAGAGAGAGAAGAGTTTAAGAGAGAGAGATTGTGTGAGAGAGAGAGAGAGAGAGAGAGAGAGAGAGAGTTGAAGAAAGAGTTTGAGGAGTTTTAGAGAGAAAGAGAGAATTTTAGAGAGTTGAAGAGAGAGAGAGAGAGAGAGAGAGAGAGAGAGAAGAGAGAGAAGAGAGAGAGAGAGAGAGAGAGAGAGAGAGAGAGAGAGATAGAGATGGGTCGAGAAAAAGAGAGAGAGAGGGCACAAACAGCACAGAGAATAATGCAATGTCAGACAAAAATATAACAGGTAAGGAGGGGCGCTCTACAAAAAGGACAAGCGCCCGCCAGCTGATCATGGCCACAACAACACCCTCAGATGGAAGCGAGCTTGTTGAGGATGGCCGCTACGAGGGCATCTGGCACGTGTCGCTGCTCGACGTTGGTCGTCGGCATCCAGGCGTGGTACATCACGTTGGAGCCCAGTCGGAAGCGCGCGAGCGCCTCCTCAAACCGATCGCACATTTTCACCAAAAACACCTCTTTCTGCTCGCTCATGATAAACTTGAGCTCGTCTGCCGTGCAAAAACCCACGCCGGTGTCCTTGCCATAGGTCCGGGATCCCATGACCACCACCAGCCGACACTGATCGATGTTTTGCACAATTTCATCAACGAGGTCACCGCCGGCCTGCACGGCACAGAGGAAGACCCGAAGGCCACTCGCCTCGAGTCGAGCTTTCAGGGCCTGGCCTGCCGGAAGCGTCTCGCCGAAGCGCAGCGATATGAAGATATCTGGTCCATGAGATGGCGGCGCACGCACCGCAGTTGCCCGTGAAGGTGCAGGTGCAGGTGCACTGCTGCTGCTGCTCTGGGCGCGTGGCTCAGGAGGGCGGCGGGCGGCGTCCGACGGCGGCGTGGTCGCAGCAGGTTTGGAGGCAGGTGGCTGTGCGGAAGGGTGATGTTTGGCAAATGAGATGATGCTTCAATGGGGTGGATGGCGGCAATCAGTCAAACATACCTGCGACGATGGCGCAGCGGTGCTTGCGCCGAGTCGTTGCTCGCGTGCAGCAAAGAGAGGCTCAATCTCGGCCGCATGCCCCTCGGCACGGGCTAGTTTCAGCGCAGTTTGGTACTTCTGAGGATACGGATTTGATAAAATGTGAGGTCACAGTTTCAGGCAAAAGAACACCGCAAGCGATGACGCGATCTGAATAAGGGTGCGGCAAGGCGGTGGCTCGGGCTCGGGTCCAGCACTCACCCTGTCCGTGATGGTCACATCAACCTTGTCGTGGCCCAGCAACTCTTGTACAACATCAGCATGACCGGCACAGCAGGCCTCGTGCAGTGGAGTCCAGCCATCCTGTAAACTTATGGTCGTGAGACTTGACTGTGCCCCAGGCGCGCTGCCACCTTCATCCCAATGGCAAGGCAGGGAGCATATCACCCACCTTGTCCTTGATGTTGACATTAATCTTGTCGTGTTTCAACAGCTCTCGTACAACGTCCGCATGATCATGGATGCAGGCCCAGTGCAGAGGGGTGTAGTCATCCTGCCATGCACAACGTGTCGGGCAGGTGAGGTGCTACACACACGTTGTCCAACTGGCGGTTGATTCATGACCCACATCAGTCTTGGCATTCACATCAACGTTGTTGTGACCCAGCAGCACCCGCACAACGTCAATATGACCCTTGAAGCAGGTCCAGTGCAGTGGTGTCCAACCTTTCTGCCAAATCAGGATAAGCCACAAGCCCAAGCCGATGGATGGCATCTGCGTGAGTCACCTTCCAGCCCGCGGCGTGCACCAGATTACAGGCATGGCTGACCGGGTCCTTGTAGCAAACAGCAGACTGGACTCGATCTTTCGACCAGCTGCGCAACAGTTCCAGTGTATCGCGTGGGAAATCCGACAAGCATGAACCAAGCAGCTCTCTGCCGTCGGACATGTTGCTGGCTGCCGGGGCACCGCCGAGCAATTCGTCAATCAGTCAATCAATCAATCACATCAGTTTTCTCAATGACACCCCACCCAATCCTGGTCCACCAGCACATACCTCTTTGCGCCTGCTTGCTGCCTCAGTCACCCCGTACTGCCACCAATCACGCCTCCTCGTCCCCCCGCGCTCCGCCGCCACTGAGGCAAAAAAAATAAAATTGCCTGAAGATCCAACAACTCCCAAACGACCACAAACATTAAAAAAAACCAATTTAAAACTTTACATCCTAGGATTCTAATTCTTAAACTTTACGGAACGTGTACTTTACGTGTTACAAGTGTTGTTGTTGTTGTTCTCAAAAAAAAAAAAAAAAGTTCATCAGATGTCAGACAATTTTAGAGGTTTGTGATCTCGATTAACGATGAGAGAGAGAGAGAGATTTATTTTTGAGCTGACGCGGGCAGTGAGTCAGTGACAGCGGCGGCAGCGCTTGACCCTCTGCCCTGCTCTGCCCTGCTCTGCTCTGCTCTGCTCTGCTCTGCTCTGCTCTGCTCTGCTCTGCTCTGCTCTGCTCTGCTCTGCTCTGCTCTGCTCTGCTCTGCTCTGCTCTGCTCTGCTCTGCTCTGCTCTGCTCTGCTCTGCTCTGCTCTGCTCTGCTCTGCTCTGCTCTGCTCTGCTCTGCTCTGCTCTGCTCTGCTCTGCTCTGCTCTGCTCTGCTCTGCTCTGCTCTGCTCTGCTCTGCTTCCTCTGCTCTTCTCTGCTCTGCTTCCTCTCCTTCAGACGTGTTCATTTCGCCTCCTGCTCCTGCTGCAGCTGCAGGTGTACTGGTGTTTTTTTCCGGCAGAACTTGAACCTGGTGGCAATCAAGAGGGGTTGAGAACGACGCAGGAGACGACGGTGCGTTGGCCAAAGCTGTGGTTGACCTTGCTTGGCGCTTGTCGTAGGTGTCAGTGTTGACCGGGGCCTTTGTTTTCTGATCTTGAATCTAGGGTGGTGGGCTGATATCAGCTAACCATTGGCATCAGCAGCGCCATGGCCAAAAAAGTCAGCCGACGCGTTGAGAAGGAGTTCAACGCCCTGGTGCGACCCGCCGTTTCCTCAGATCGTCGAGCGCCGGGGCTGTTGTTGGGACCTTGCCCTCACATGGAAAGCGCCGCGTTTTAGAAAGCCGAGCCTCCAGCTGGGGTTCAGCTCTTGTCTGCCAGCGCTGGGGAGCGGCCATGGATCATTGAGCTGACGGGTGCTCCCGAGACACTGTATCACAATGAAACCTACCGCCTTCAAGTGACCTTTCCTGCTCGCTACCCGTTTGACAGCCCGGAAGTTGTACGTTGTATGCGTGTCTGTGGCCGCTCTTCTGCGCCCCCCCCCCCCCCCA
>NW_001865062.1:605439-629354 GCF_000002865.3 Monosiga brevicollis MX1
CCCCCCCCTCCCCTTTTAAAACCCCGAAAATTTTCCTTTTTTGGGGGTTTTGGGGCCCTTTTTTGGGGCCCCCCCCCCCCCCCCCCCCCCCCCCACTGTGGTCTTCTTCTTCCTGAGCTGAGCAGCCTTTGCTCTTTGCTCGTAAAGAAGCAGAAGAAGAAGAAGAAGAAGAAGAAGAGGAGGGAGAAATACGATCGAGACAACAAACACTGGAAAATGACACTTCTCTCCGCCTTTTCTGACCGTGCATGACCTGATGGCCGATAGTTTTTCGTCGGGAATGCGCCAGTTCACCCGCATATCTACGAGTATGGATTGTGCCAAGGCTGAGAACCGTTTGCACAAGCCCCTGTCTTGCCCCCCTGCCCCATATACTGACTTGGCATCATGATTGGGTAGAAATGGTCACATTTGTCTCAGTGTCCTTGACAAAGAATGGTTAGGCCGGTGCTGCTTTGTTGAACACAAAAGGTTCCGCGCCCTTCCCCCTCTTCCCTTCGCGGCGCTGGTCGCCAACCTAAACCAAATTGCTGTTGTCGCACGCCTTCAGGTCACCGGCTTTGACCGTCAACTCACTGTGTCTCTCCATCCTGAGCATGCTAAGTTCCTGCGCTCTCAAGGTCGGTTTTCAGATTCAAAGAACAGCAAGTTTAGAAAAGAAGGCTTGCCTTGAGATGGGCCATAATCGGCTGGCAGAGCGTCATCTTTCCTCTGCTTTCCTTGACTCAGGAGCGGCCACCCGATAACGATCAATACATGGCTCGCTGGCAGACATCAAAGTATGCACCGTTCGGACCTGCAGCCTGCTCCTGTCCAGTCGCACCACAGTGTCCAGCTTCCGTCCCAATCTCACCCCTAACCTCGTGCCATATGCCTCGTGCTTACATCCTTGCTTTTTTGAAATCATGGCGTCAAGGTTTGGCCCAAAGTCAACTTCCTGGCATTTTCATGGTAAGCGAACAGCATGCGCCTGGAACCTACCACTCCCACTTCAAAAGCACAAGGATGTTCTCGTTGCCGTGTACCTTGGTGGTTAAAGTTTGCTTTATTATTTTTTTTTTTTTGGCACGACATGATAGATGACAAAGTTTAAAAGCCAAAAGTAAATCAACCGGCGCAACGCCAAATTGTCCAAAATTGGCCCTCTTGACAAACTTGCTGTCCTGCGCCTTTGCATGTTTTCTGGAGTACTCGTTCCTTTTGACGCAGACACGTCCTAAACTGTGTGGCTCCTCTTATGTATCTTGTGCCGTGTAGCATCAGTCATATTAGTTCAATTTCTGATCTGTCACTTGCGTCTGGTCAAAATTAATAAAAAAAAAAAAAAAGAGATGAGAAAGATAGAATGGAGGGTTAGCATTACCATGTCAAGCATGGTCCGAATCAAACATTTACGCGGCAAAAGTCTCATAACGTCATCCAGGGACCTCAATCACCAGCAGAAAAAAAGAGCCAGTGTCTCGAATCACAACAGCCTCTTCAGGCCCAGACACACAGTAAGCAATGCATGAGCGTGAACCTGTGGCTCTTGTGCTTGCTGCTCAGTCCCATCCTAGGGCTCAGTCTCAGCTAAAGCCTCCTGGGGTTCGTGAGCTGTTGACTCCTGGGGCTCATTCTGAGGCTCCGCTTCAGCTGTTGGCTCCTGGGGCTCGGGATCAGTCTCAGCTGGTGTCTCTTGACGCGGCTCATCCTGGGGCTCAGACTCGGCTAGTGTCTCTTGGGGCTCAGCCTCAGCTGCATCAGACTCCTGAAGCTCAGGCTCAGCCGGTGTCTCTTGAGGCTCAGTCTCAGCTGCCTGAAGCTCAGACTCGGCTGGTGTCTCTTGAGGCTCAACCTGAGCTGCATCAGACTCCTGGAGCTCTTCCTCAGCTGGTGTCTCTTGAGGCTCAACCTGAAGCTCAGGCTCAGTTGGTGTCTCTTGAGGCTCAGTCTCAGCTGCCTGAGGCTCAGTCTCAGCTGGTGTCTTTTGGGGCTCAGACTCAGCTGCATCAGACTCCTGGAGCTCTTCCTCAGCTGGTGTCTCTTGAGGCTCAACCTGAGGCTCAGTCTCAGCTGGTGTCTTTTGGGGCTCAGACTCAGCTGCATCAGACTCCTGGAGCTCTTCCTCAGCTGGTGTCTTTTGGGGCTCAACCTGAGGCTCAGTCTCAGCTGGTGTCTTTTGGGGCTCAGACTCAGCTGCATCAGACTCCTGGAGCTCTTCCTCAGCTGGTGTCTCTTGAGGCTCAACCTGAGGCTCAGTCTCAGCTGGTGTCTTTTGGGGCTCAGACTCAGCTGCATCAGACTCCTGGAGCTCTTCCTCAGCTGGTGTCTTTTGGGGCTCAGACTCAGCTGTATCAGACTCCTGGAGCTCTTCCTCAGCTGGTGTCTCTTGAGGCTCAACCTGAGGCTCAGTCTCAGCTGGTGTCTTTTGGGGCTCAGACTCAGCTGCATCAGACTCCTGGAGCTCTTCCTCAGCTGGTGTCTCTTGAGGCTCAACCTGAAGCTCAGGCTCAGTTGGTGTCTCTTGAGGCTCAGTCTCAGCTGCCTGAGGCTCAGTCTCAGCTCCTGTCTCTTGAGATTCAGCCTGAAGCTCAGCCTCAGCTGGTGTCTCTTGAGGCTCAGACTCAGCTGCCTGAAGCTCAGTCTCAGTCGGTGTCTCTTGAGGCTCAGCCTGAAGTTCAGCCTCAGCTGGTGTCTCTTGAGATTCAGCCTGAAGTTCAGCCTCAGCTGGTGTCTTTTGAGGTTCAGTTGTTGGCTCCTGATATTGAATCTTAACTGGTGGCTCCTGGGGCTCAGTCTCAGCTGCATCAGACTCCAGAAGCTCAGACTCAGCTGGTGTCTCTTGAGGCACAACCTGAAGTTCGGCCGGTGTCTCTTGAGGCTCAGTCTCAGCTGCCTGAAGCCCAGTCTCAGCTGGTGTCTCTTGAGGCTCCGCCTCAATTGGCGTTTCCTTGGGCTCATCCTGAAGTTCAGCCTCAGTCGGGGTCTCCTGAATCCGATCCTGAGGTTCAGACTCAGCTGCATCAGACTCCTGAAGCTCAGACTCAGCCTCAACTTGCGGCACCTGCTCAGTCTGAGGTTCCAGTGCAGATTGCGCCTCACTTTCTCGTTGAGCTTGACACGCTTCATCAGTGAGTGGTTTTTCCATTGCCCTTTGGGTCTCCGGCAGCTCATCAACCTGCTGTTGATTTTCTTCTGATGGGGCGTCGGCTGGTGAAATCTCCTTGGGCAGCTGCGCTAGCTCAGCTGGCAACGTCCGATCATTTGCTTTCATAAAGACTGATTCTGCTACTGGCGATGCCTCGGCCGTCAGCCCTGAGTGTTTTTCAGGAGGCGGGCCTACAAGCGAGCGGCGATGCTGGCTAGCAGCGCTGCTACGCGAGGCGTTCCAAAGCGGGACGGTAACATCGTGCGTGCCTCCTAAACTAAAATGAGCTTGTGTAATTTCTGGAGTCGGCAATTCGCTTCCCAGAGCAATGTCCCAAGCACTCTGACGTGGCCCGGGCAGGCGCAATTGTGTGTTATGCCAAGGGTGGGGCTCAGGTTGAGTGGTCATGTCGCCGTCATTGGCTCCGGTAAGCCCTGAGGGGACAGCATTCAAGACACCCCGGCGCTCATGCAAGGGGGACTGCATAGCAAGCCAACCAGTGATGTCTTCCTGGTCCGTGGTGCCCAAAAGCACATCGCTCGTAGTCAGCTCGGCCATGAGTGCATGGGGCAGAGCCTCCTCTTGACCGCTGGCGTCCCACTGCATTGGGGTGGTGAGGGTCATGGATGGTGGTGCCTGCGAGTCGTCGAGAGGATCACTTTCACTGGCACCGGCAAGCGCGGCAAGCGCTGGGGCACCATCCTCAGTCGCTGGCTCATAGGACATGGATGAGAGCGTCTTGTCGTTTGAAGTGAGGTCGTCGTCACTGGGTCCGGCCAGCATGGTGACTGGATGGGTTTGGAGCATGCTGAGCGCTTGTGGTGATGTATGGCTGTCGCCTTCCAAAAATGGCAGTGATGGTGACAGAGTGTTCGCCAGAGTCGGAGAAGCGATCCACACCATGTGACTGATGAGCGAGGGGAAAGTGTGACTCAAGTGTGCGTACGCCGCCGCCCCTTCGTCCTCATCTGCAAGAGCCGAGGTGGCGAGCGGGACAGCAGCTTCATTGACAGCAGCTTCATTGACAGCAGCTTCATTGACAGCAGCAAGGGGCGTGATTTCTGGGGTAGGACCGACAGTGGTCTGAGGGCGCGGGCTGAGAGCGAGCGAGGCTATGGCGCTATCCATCGTCAAGCTGGCAGAGCGCCAGCCATGTGCAGACCCGGCTTCTGGAGGAACATGCACTAGACTACCGCGCCGTGAGGCCAACGCACTGGCTGGAGCCGAGGAGGAGAGCGTGCGCACCGCCACGTGAGGGCCCTCCATCGCGATTTGCAGGGCCGCCATAGTCTGGCGCCGAGAGAGCATGAAACGGGATCCCTCCAGCATCGCGATATCGGCATAGGCACCAGAAACGGATGATGGTCGTTGAAGCGGAGTTGGGAGAGGGACAGACAGTGCCTGTGGGCTACGCTGTGCGCCTGCCGAAGACATCCAAGGTTCCGTTGCGCGGCGCGCAGAAAATTGGTTGGACAGCATGGCGGGCAGGATGCGGATCAAAGCCGAAGCATCGGCAGTTAGCGTTGAAGGTGTGGGGTCTTTTGCCGTCATCTGCACAGAGGGCCGGGGGGCAGGTGCATGCGGCGGCCGTGGAGACAAGGTGGCTGGGGTTTCCAGCACAGCGTGGCTGGCGTCATTTTTCGCCTGGGATTCTTCGGTCTCAGTGGGGACTGACGGTGCAGCGGGGGCGTAGCGCCGGCCGCGGGCAGCAACGGCGCGGTAAGGGCTATGGGCATCAGCGGCGGCAGGGGGCGGTTTAGGGGACAGGGGCGCAGTTTCAAGTTCGGGGTCAGGGGCTTTGGATGTGGAAGCGTGGGCCAGGGTGGCCGCAGCCAGGGCCACCAGGTCATTCTGAAAAAATGTGGGTTTGGGCGAGGCTGGGTGCATTGCTGAGGTGTCACTGCCTGCAGAGGATTGGGCGTGGGTGATCAGCGAACTGGCAGCGGAGTCCCGCCGGACGCGCGCGGCGATATCATCCAGGTTCAAATCAAGAGCCAATTCGGGCGGGACCATAGGGTTGGTCGCCTGGGCATCAGCGCCGCTATCTGCGTCATCACTGGTACTTGGTGCGCGCAGCAGTTGTGGGTCCTGGAAGCGCTCAACATTGCCATGTGTATCAGAGGCAAAGGCGCTGTTGTCATCTTCGTCAGCACTGGGCGGAGCAAGGCCTGACTGAGCAAGGTCTTGGTTGGTATCGGGCTCGTAAGCGGAATCATCGAGGCTTTCGCGGAGGCTGCCGTTTGGACCTTGCCGCCGGGCAATCTTTTGGTCAAGGACTGCCGCTTGGGCCAGCCAAGTGGCCTTACGAATGTGCTCGATGGGTTGGTGGAGGTTGTCAAGGGCGGCATGGGCACCGGCCACGAGGGTCTGATCGAGGCCGGCGTGTTGCAGGCGCTCGAGCTGCTGGCGAATCTGCATTTCGCGGGCGAGAATGGTGGCTGAGCGTGCCTCGACTGCTTCCGGGGTGGGCTCGACTCCGTTTTGTCGAGGCGGGGGATGGCGTGCGGCCTCTTGAAGACGATCGATTTCGATTTGTAAGCGAATACGCTCTTCCATCTGTGCAAGATCAATCAAGAAAGGTAAGGTGCCATTTGCTGCCTGGCCCCCCTTTTTTTTGATTTGTAAAAAGTTTTGCACGGGCATGGCTGCCGGCAGGAGGTCCGTGAGGTGGGGTTTGGAGAACGAATGCGAGGCGTATGCAAACCTTTTTCCGTCGGGCACGCTTGTCAGCGCGTTGGCGACGTTCGTCGGCGCGCTTTTCCGACCATTCCACGAGAGGAGGCACTTTCAGGCCACGAGTGGAAGGACGATCAGTGGCGGACCGGCCGGAAGGGTTGCCTTCCGCGGCAGCGGCTAGTCGGGCAAGGCGGGCCCGGTTCTTGGCTTCAAGCTTGGCCTCGAGCTTGCGATCAGGCTGTGCATCTTTGCGGTGTTGCTGAGTTCCATCACGGCGTTGAGGCAATGTGCGCTGTGAGGGCTATGACCCGTCCGGTCTCGTGAGAAGGGGCGGGGGCGGGCACGTGCGCGAGATGAACCTCAAAGCTGGCGGCAAAAACGGAGGTTGCAGGGGCACGATGAGAGGTGGCGGCGGAAGCAGCTCCAGAGCCCGGTGTATCCAGCCCAGTGCCCAACTCGACAGGCGTTGGTCGCTGGACGGGGCGGCGTCCGCGATAATGGGCTTTGGGCAGTTTTTTTGGTGGGGCCGGTTGATCCCTGGAGAAGCAGTGCGCCAGGCGGTCCGCAAAAACGCATGGGTAAATGAGGCAGGTCATGGGCAGAGGCAGAGGCAGAGGCAGAGGTCGGAAGGGGGAAGGGAGGAGTGAGGAGAAGAAGGCGGAGGTGATGATGGACAAGGGAGACCAAGACCCCAAACAAAAGTTGGGGCAATAACAGTGGTCCAAGGGCCAGGGCACGAGCACAACAGCCGTCAAACTGAACACGGGGAATCGGCAAGCAGCAGACATGGCAGCAGTCAAGTTTGATGTACCGCACCGCAGGACCAATGAGGGCGTGTTGTGTGTGTGTGTGTGTGTGTGCAGGGAGGCCGAGCTGGCGTATCGACAGCCCAAGGTCGGTGGAAAAAAAAAGAAGCAGAAATCAAATAAACACAGACATGACAGCGAGGCATGGTAGAGGCAGGCATGGCAGAAGCGGCGCATGTCAAGGCATTGCGCCGCTGCCAAAGCTGCCAGCCGATGCACCAACCTCATGGTGTCGAGACCGAGAGAGCAGCGAGGACAGGCGGAGCTGGTAAGAAAGGTCTTGACCAGAAGTCCTCAACCATTCACTGGCGTCCAGGTTCCAAACACCTTGACCATCAAACTCTCTATGTTCTATGTTCGCTGCCCCCCGCCTGTAGCATACCCATCCGCCCGTTCTCCCTCCGGCTGCCGTTTCTCCCGCCTCCGTCGTCTCAGATGATGTCGCCGCGCAGAGAGAGAGAGAGAGAGAAAAAACTCGTTGCCAAACAAAATCACAAGTTTTGATTTATTTTACGGAGATGGTGTTGAGATTGTGGTATGTGTGGCAGTTTGGAGAGGGTTGTTAAGTAGAGAGAGAGAGAGAGAGGAGAGAGAGAGAGAGCTCAAGAGAGCTCAAGAGAGAGAGAGAGTGAGAGCTCAAAAGAGAGAGAGTGAGAGCTCAAGAGAGAGAGCTCTCAAGACTCCCCGTTTCAAAAAAAGAGGGTACTTTTATGTTTTAGTATTAGGGCGGTGCACACTGGACACATCGACCGAGACCGAGACCGGGACCGAGACCGGGGACCGGGGACCGGGGACCGGGGACGGACGGACGGCGGCGGGTACGTGATGCGTGTGGGATGCGTGTGGGATGCGTGTGAGGGTGTCTTTGGCGTGTGCTTGTTTGGTTGTGGCAGGTGGCAAGGTGGTGGCTCGGTTGGTTGTGGGAGGGGTTGGCAGTGGGTGAGGGTGAATGCAATGACGAGAGGGAGGAAGAAGAGGCAGACAGCGATTTGGCAATCATTCCTCAGGTGCAACTCAACGTCACTCGCGGGCTCGCCGCTTCGAATACCCTCACTTCCATTCTTGCTGGTGTTTCAGGCAGCTTGCTGCCTTGTTCTAGCGTCGCCGTGTCTGCCTTCACGTCACAGCCGCGGCGATCAGCCCCCAGGCTCTGAGCCTGGCTTTTACCCATCTGGCTCCTCTTTTTTTTTTTTCTTGGCTTTGTGTGTGGCCCACCCTCAGCGTTAAGCCAGCACCACCAGGATCGTTTGAATGGATGATTGTTTCGTTGTGGGAACGGCCTTGCAGTAACCTGCCGGATCAGGCCTGCATTTCGCTTCCTCCACCCCACTCTTGAGTTTTTGTTTGTGCTCGGGATCGGCAGCATGGCCAGTCCAGGCAATGGCACCGGCCCGCACAAGGCCACCGTGCGCAAACACGCCGCGCTCCGGCGCCACCTCAGCCTTTCCAATTCGCTACAAGACTCCTCCGAAACAGAGCCTCCCATTCTTTTGCGCAACGGTACCGACCGATCAGGTCCAAACACCAACTCCCCCTCTGGCAAGCGCGACAATAACAGGAGACAAGAGACCAAAACCCGCCGCGGCAAGAGCGCAGCCAGCCAAAACAGTGCTACAGAGGCGGCGTCACGCAACCATTCAAGCAGCCAGGGACAGAGTCGGAGCAGTGGTGCCCCCACATCTGCTGCAGCCAGCATCCTGGACTTTAGTGAGCCTGACGTCGAACTCGTTCACCGCCGCAGCACCCTGACCTTGAGTGAGCGCCCCACCCACTCGCACACCTCCAACGAGCCTGACACCATCAGTCCTCCGACCACACCCAACAGCGCAGCCAGCGTCAACGGCAATGCCAGCAACGCACTTGCGCACGTGGAACGCCGCCGTACCGCATCCACCTCTCGAGACCTCGGCAATCGTCGCCCTTCTCGCCTGCGTACCCGCAGCTTTGCTGCCATCACAATTCACGAAGATGCGGAGCTCGCCGAGCGTGTAAATGCTCCTCCCTTTGAAGATATTCTTCTTCAGCTTCTATCCCGGCTGCGTGAGGAAGCCCTTCTTGCCGATCTCATCACGGCCACTGAAAACGACTTCCAACTTGTCCGCATTCCTCGTCAGCGCCGGACAGAAGAACCGCCTCTCAACGAAAAGGCCATTGCCGCGGTCCGGGATCTCTTTGCCCGCCAATGTCTGGCATTTTACGCCTCCAAATGGCACGTCGTTCGGCCGACCAGTCGCACCAAATCTCAAGGCACCAGCGAATCTGTTCACCGGTAAGAAACCCCCACGCAATCCTTCGTTACCCATCGCCTCAGTGTTTATACAATACTCTGCAAGCTTACCATACCACCGCACGGCTGATCGCCCTCGGCCAGTATCTCGGAGCCGCTTCCTCAGCTCATTTCCGAAGTGGACCTCGATGACACTCAAGCGCAAGGCCTGGTGAGTCTGCTTCTTCCCTACCCGGGCCTCACACCAACCAACTCCAACTCCAACTCCCGACTCAAAACCATCCATCAAAATATGGGCATGTCCACTACAAATTGCAATCTGACCAAACAATGCAACGGTGTCTAGGGTGAACTGGCAGAATCCATTCAGTCCTCGCGCGTCTTTGGCACCGACCCCATCCTTCGTGCCTGGTGCAGCTGCCTCAAAACCACCCCAAGCGTCTCTGATGATCCCGTCTCACCCCTCAGCCCCGCCCCCAAGCTCTTATCTTCCAAAAAGGCAAGCCACTCAGATCGCGATTGCTTCGCATTGTCTCAATCACACAGATCCTGGCGCTCGTCTCCTGTTGGCGCTTTTTCCTGATTGCATCTTCATGCACTGATTCTTAGGACTCGGCCGCCAACCTGATTCAAACCAAAGTGCGGAAACGATATCTCGTTTTCCGCTACCAGACCAAACAAGGACCACCTGTCCTTGAGGTTTTCAAAAGCGAGCAGCTTACAGGCAGCTCTGATACCGTGCCTCTGGCCGATCCTGACACTTTGAGCGTATGTTTTTCTCCCAGGCGGGCTCCTGCTTTGAAGCATGGCGCGACTTGGCATCTTACATCCAGCACATCTCAACACGGATGCGCTCTCATCTATTCTAGATGGAGGGCGACACCGGATTTCGCGTGCAAACAGCCAACTGGGCTTATCTCTTCCACCTGGAAAATGCCGATGCCTGTCAGCACTGGTTTGACACCATGTCACAAAAGGTACGTACGCGTTTGGAAGTGTGTTTCGTTCATGGCCCTTGCCAGAGGCCGTGCTCTCCATGCCGGTTTTTTTTTGTTTGAGTGCCGGTGCATATTCTAATCCTTGTCAACCTGAGCGCATTTTACAGCTTGCCGAGTGGCGACGCATTGATGTCATCAAGGCCGAGTCCACAGACAAACCCAAACCATTGCAGCAAACCAAAATGTATGTGTGGTCTTGAGCTGCACCCCAACGTTGACTCAGCCATGTGGCCCAAGCATCGTTGTTGAGGAACACGGCGGCAAACTCATGTGCATGTTTGCGCCATTTTGCACGCCAACGTCCGACAGGCCGTTGGCTGAGGTTTTGAAGCGAGCCATGCGCACGCTGGATGGCACACTGTTCTCAGCCACGACTTCGAAGAAATGCGACGAAGCTCGCAGTGATCTAATGGCCGTGTATCATCGTGCGTGTGCGCCCCGCCCTTCCGCCATGCTGGACCGTGCCTTTTTGTCACAGAAGCGAATGAACTTCTATCAGCACTCATCACCGTTCTTTTTTTCTTTCATCTTCTCCGTCCCGCTGTATGGCCATGGCGTCGACCGAGCAGGTGCCGATGCCGAGGCGGCGACCACTAGTCCAGAAGCGGTGCCGTTTATGAAAGAAAATTTCGGTCGACGCTTTGTGGTGACCTGCAACTCATTACATTTTGACCTGGCCGTCACTGTCGGAGGAGCCACCACCAACGTATGCTTGCGCACTCTGGGCATCATGTACTCTTGGCTGGTCAATTCTCTTAGGGTTTCATGGTTCGAGGCAGAGCATCAGCGTAAATCGTGCTGACAACGTTTATTCAACTTGCCGCCCTGCTTGTCTTGCATGAATTCGATAGCCGGAGCCTTACTTTTGCGCCTTGTATCTTGTGAATCTGGACGACCATGACGACGGGGACGGCCTCCTCAGCGAACGTTTCTGGTTTCAGCTCAATAAAAGCACCATGGTCAGTACGCCAACCATCGTCCTCCAGCCCCCCTGCTGACCCGGTGATATCACATGCAACGGGCCCCTGCTTCACTCTTTCTTGGCGCCTTTGAGGGGAATGTGTGTGTGTGTGTGTGTGTGTGTGTGTGTGTGTGCGTGCGTGCGTGTGTTTGGCACAAATCATGATCTATTGTGTCCACCTCTGCTTTCCAGGGCTACTGCCACTTGGATCTGAGCAAGACCAGTCTGGAAAACCAAGCCCGCCAAGCGGTCTTTAGCGTACACCAATCTGCAAAACGCGTCTTTCTCGTCTTGACCATTGAAACAGCGCTGCAAGCTGAGAATCCGGTCGTTGCCTATACAAAGGTATCGCCCACGCCCCCACCTAATGAGACGAACCCAAAAGCTTCTTTTCACAAATGTTTGGCCCATGCATTCACGCGCTCTTGTGCATGCGATCACCGTGCCATCGCTCGTTGCAGAAGCAAAATGCGGATCGCTACGCTCAAGCAGCCGCCGAGGCACTGCAAAAGCAGCCCGAGGCTCGCATGCCCATGGCATGGGCCTGCCGCCCTGTGTTCAAAGCTAACGGTGATCTGGACGAGGCCTCGGCTTTTAGTCCTCTCTTTCGATATGACACGGACACCATGACCGCACACGGCATGCGACGTGCGGTGACCGAGTATGAGGATAAGGCCATTATGCGCAGCGCGCGAAGCAAGCTCCGATGGACGGAGTTACCCGGTGCCTTCGAGGCCAGCGTGAATAGTCTCGAAGCCACCTCGGACATGCCAACGGTCACGCCAAGCTTGCATCATGTCAAGCCCTTCAACCACGAGCAAACAGTACCCCCGCGTCGTGAGGTCATGACATTTTCTTACACTCCGGTACAAGCACCCCACTTGGACTGCATCAACATCCTGTATGTATACCCGGTCAGCATCAATCTTAGTACGCGCAAGCTGGACGTCAAGAGCAAGGGGCAAAACATTCTTTGCACCGTGCAACTCATGGAAACGGATGCCAACGGCTTGGATTCGGGCACCACGGGCACGCCTTGCGTCTTTGGGCGCCACCTCGAGTCCAACTTCACGACCGAGGGTCGGACACCCGTCCTCTGGCACAACAAAGCTCCAGTTTTCACGGGCGAGATCAAAATACAACTGCCTCCCCACATCACGACCCTCCAACATGTGCTTTTCACGTTCAGTCACGTGGCTGTCCGCTCTCGGCGACGCAAAGCCACGCAGGCGCTGGGGTATGCCTTCCTACCCCTCTCGCCGTCTGCTCGCCTTTTCAATAATCAGCAAGACCTCTTTGTGGCCTCGGCCAACACGCAGTACCCCAATCAAAAGATACTCCCGCCACACTATGCCACCAGCGGCATGTCCATTGATGCTTCGTCCGCTCAGAACGTCAAGTTTCTGGACCCTACTACACCTCAGTTTTCCGTGGCTACGCGCCTGGTATCGACCATCAGCACTGCCGATCGCATTTTGAGTCAATTCTTTGAATGCGCCGAACAAGTGGTTCGCACTGCCCTCATCCAGACGGACTTGAAGCTCAAGGCGGCCACGCAGGCCCTGGTTGGGGCTGGAGATGAGGCTCTCTTCCGCTTTCAACCTGTCATCTTCAACCAGCTGCTCAGCCTGCTTGTGCATGGCTCTAGCGATGAGACGGTGCCTCGTGAGGCGGTACGCACGCTTGTGATACTGGTGGACAAATTTCACACGGACATGCACACACCCCTTCCCTCCAACGAGCACAAAAATCAGGTTCTCGCTAGCTACGTTGAGCATGTGTTTGCCATCAAGGGAGAGAAGCACACGGTGCACGAGCAGCTGATCAAATATCTCATATACTTTCTCAAGAGCGTCGATAACGGCGTGGAAGACCGCTTTTACCGTCACGTTTGGTTCTTCTTTCGTTTGATTGCCAAAAGCGTGGCCCTTAACTGCGAAGTGGGCACCCCACGCTCGCAGCGCTTTGAGGCGGTACGATTACAGTCGGCAAGCAGCTTGCTGTTGCCTTCCTTTCCTTTCCTTTCCTTTTTTATTTTTTTTCCTAAATTTCCCTCCCCACACACACTCCCCTTTCATTCTCTCTCTTTCTCTGCCCCGCCCTTTTCCATGTCTTTTCATGTTGTGTGTGAGTGTGTGTGTGTGAGTGAGTGTGTGTGAGTGTGTGAGAGTGTCTTTTCATGTGCATGTTGTGGCTCATCCCGTTTGCCGGACTGCTCAACCCTATGCAGGGATTCTACGAAGATTGCCATCGACTCTACCTATTGGTCACAAATGCTTTGGTCGAGCTAGCCAGTGAACATCCGGCGCAGGCCATGCGCATGAATGTCAGTCTGGCCCTTTTCGTCACGAACCTTCTATCAACGGCGGATCGCGGGCCTTGCTTCAAGCTGATTCAAGCCTATCTCAATCACATCGATGAGTGTCAAGATCCCTCGGGACGTTTGGTGGGTGGTTGACCAGTCTTGCGAAGAGGAAGAGATAAGTGAGCCAGATGGTTTTTCAGCCCTCATTTCATATGCCCATGATCTGCCTGCCTCACTGCTGCTTTCGTGTCCGTGCTTTTAGGCTCAGTGCAAATTTGAGTACCTGCGCATCATCTGCGGCTACGAACACTACGTCGCACTCAATCTTCCTTTTGTCAAATCAGAGATGGACCAGGCACTGACTCCGCTTACGGATGACTTTCGCCAACGGCACTTTCTTGCCTACTGCATCATGTCCCATGTTGAGAAGGCACTTCAGGGCAACAACAAGTTTTTACGAGGCGAAGCTCTCGCTTGTTTTCGCAACCTGTTGGCCAGCCATGACACTGACCCTCGCTTCAAGACCCCGGCTCACAAGTCACGCGTTGCTTCGCTATACTTTCCCTTTGTCGTGATGGTGTTGACGATGCGATCACGCTTGCGGCCAGATGTTGATCCAAGCCAGGCCTTTGAGCCTCGCGAGAAGCAAGATATTTTTGCGTGTTTCCTTTGGATTCTCAAAAACTTTAACCACCGCGTTTTACAGCGGCATTGGCGCGAGGATGGTGTACCAGCAGATTTGCTGGTGGTGCTCGAGTATGCCCTGGATGTGTTTCAGTATCGGGGGCGGAAGGAGACGGTCAACACCATGCTTGCATCGCGCAGCCAGCAAGCCGTGCGCTCTTTAGCGGATCTATATTCACACGATGCTGCACGATTTTCCACACTACCCGGCGGCTCCATGTCCGTGAGCCGTGCATCCAAATTGCTCTCCACCGCCTCGCGCACCAGCTTCAACCTTGGCGAGCGCGCCCCAACGCCAGCGAGCAATCGCGACAGCACGCCCACTCCCTTGCAGCGCCAAAGTACCATGCCGGGCCGTCTGACAACCGCTGAGATGGAGGAGCGAGTCATGCTTCAGGCGCACTTGGCTGCTGAGAGCATGTTTGTCGTTATTGAGCTGCTGGAAATCATCTTTGGTTATGAACGCGCCATGTCTGCGAGCGGCGGGATCAACGAGAATTTTTCACGTGCTTTCGGGCTTTTGCTTCGCATGCTCATGCTGAATCCGCCAGATCGTCTGGTGCCCTCGCTCTTCTCGCTTATTGTGCGTGTAATCACTTACTACAAGCGCACCGTCTTCAACTCGAGCCTGTCCTACTGTCAAAAGCTGTGCGACCAGGTTTGTTTTCAACTCTGCCCCGTGCCGCATCGCACGCGAGGTGGGATTAGGGGGAAAACACATACACACACACGAAATAAAAAATATATATATGCAATGGAAGACCTCTTGTTTTTGTGCACTTGAGAGGGATGGCAACCTTATACGTGCTGTGACTATCTTCGGGTCTCGGTCGTAGATTTTGATCAACTGCAACAGCAATTTGCAAATGCTCCGATATCATGCCACCGTCTTGTTGTATGTCATGCTCGTGCATGGCCTCAACACCATGAACCACGTGCTGATGATGTCCATTTCAGGCCTGAGTGCCGATGTAAGTCAAAGTTCACACACGCCAAGCTTGGTTCAACGGCCAACGCAATCTTTGAACCTCGTTCTGTCCTGGGCGCCTCGCTGTCAAGCATGACTTCCTCTTGTACTGTTGCTCTGCTCTCTTTTTTTTCCAATCCGCAGACTCCAGGCAGCTGGCTGCGGCAGGCGCTGCTGGATGTCAAGAAGATATCTTCCCTTAATGAAGTACAGCCTCAAGTCAACTTTCAGCGTGACGTTGAGGATCTGCTTCAGCGGGCTCATACCGTGCTGGAGAGCACCGCCCACATGGCGGCCCATCAAGACGACCCTGAGATGTACCTCGACCATCATGTGAGAGATCCTCAAAAAATACTCGCACATTAGCAGCATTTTCGCGACACCTTTGCTAACTTCTTGACTTTTGGGTTGGGATACTGCAAACAGAGCAAGATTGCCGACTCGTACGCCGGTTCTCCTCAGCTGCGCGTGTCCTTTCTTCATCGGTAAGCCCTCGACAC
The DNA here is from genome assembly GCF_000002865.3 of Monosiga brevicollis MX1. NCBI lineage: Eukaryota > Choanoflagellata > Craspedida > Salpingoecidae > Monosiga > Monosiga brevicollis. The sequence goes on from NW_001865062.1 coordinate 620,691, forward strand.
GTGTGTGTGTGTGTGTGTGTGTGTGTGTTTCGACTCATGTTCGTGACATTGCTTTGACTTTCGATGGGCGCTTTGACTGTTATAGCATGGCCAAGGAGCATGTGAAGATGGAACAATGGTCAGAGGCAGCCATGTGCGTGATCCACTGCGCCGCACTCACGGCCGAAGTCATCAAGGGCAACTCCAAGTACTTTTCTGGTGCGTCAGTCCTTCTTGTTACGGATTTCGCTTGCTTCACAGGCTGATCGTCAACGAAACCGACTCGATTAATGGCTTGCCTTGCGAACCCAGATGGGGCTGCTTGCTTTGTCAACATTTCCAAAAACACGATGCTCGAAAAAAGCATGGTGGAGGGGGCGCGGATCGAAAATTTGTTGCAAATCTCTGCGTTTTCCGATGCCAGTGCGTAGCTTGCGCTTACCAGTGGTATATCACGGCGTTTTTAACTGGCCGAAGCCGTGATTTGAAAGTACTCTGACCCATGTCCGCTTCTCTCGTGTTTTGTGCTCGTGTGTGCGTGTTGGACATTTGCACACACGTCGGACAGGCGTAGCCCATCAAGTGCGAGTGGCCATTCATCTCTTCAAGCGTGCCAGTCGCTTTGAATTGGTCAGGTGTGTTGACATACTCGAGCGCAGTTCTGCTCGAGTCGCGACTGCTCCAGCACGAGATGGCCTGAGCACACGCGCGATCCTTGATGCTTTGGTACTGTCCGAAATAGTCTGGCCTATCGCCACTTGTTGCCCATTATGGAGGATGGCAAGCGCTACGAAGATCTTGCCAAGGCCGCGCAAGACATGCTGACTTGCTACACCAAGGTGGCTGAGCTTCTCAAGTATGTTTTGCTCTGCATTCTGCGCAGCATCGCGTTTAGAGGCTGCGTGTTCCCATCCAATCCGGCAAAGCCTGGGGTTTGCATTTCCCAAGACACGAGCTTGTTGGCTTACAAGTGTATTCTGCACATCGTTTGCTTCTGGTGACAGAAATAACAAGCGTACCCTGGGCACGTACTATCGCGTGCTCTTCCTGGGAGCAGACTTTGCGCACATGAGGCAACGCGAGTTCATTTACAAGGAGCCAAATGTGACAGGCCTTTCGATCATTCGTGCGCGGCTGGAAGCTCTCTATCAGATGAAGGTCAAGAAACTGGTGGTGATTGATGACTCCCGCGACACGTCTCACATGCAACTGGAAGACGGCGTCTCATACATTCAGATCACCCACGTTCAACCGTACTTTGAAGACGAGAGCGTCGTGCGCTCCCATTTTGAGCAGCACCATGAAATTCGCGAGTTTGTGTATACCACCCCATTCACCAAATCGGGCAAGGCACGCTCGGACAACGTCAAGGAGCAATGGCTGCGCAAAACCGTGGTCGTTCTGGAACGCGGACTGAGCTTTCCCAGCATTCGCAAACGGTGAGCCATTTGCAACTCACCTGCTCTTTCTCGTGTGGCTAATCGTGCAGTCATGCTCGCGAGCTCTCATGACAATGTGCTGACTGCATCTAGGTTGCCTGTCGAGCCAAACTCACGCAAGATTGAGCTCAACCCTCTGCAAAAGGCAATCGAGGAGATGCAAGAAAAGAATCGCGTCTTGCGCTCGGTCATTCACGCAGATAAATTGGATAGCAAGCTGCTGCAGATGCAATTGTCCGGCACCATCACGACGCAGGTTTGTCGACGAAAAAGCATTACCATGTTGCAGAGTGTTTGTGCTAGCTTGGCTGGTGTATGCTTGACGTTGTGATTTGTGAGCGAGGTGGAAAGCCGGTGACGCTGACGGATTGATGGGCTTGTCATAGGTGAACGCAGGGCCTTTGGAGTATGCGCGTGCTTTTTTGAATTTGGAGGAGAAGACTGGAGATTCAAGCACGGAGAAGCGCAACAAAGACCGTTTGTGTTACGAATTTGAGCAGATGGTGGATTTGCTTGAAGAAGGCGTGGTGCAATTTGATAAGATCAAGGCGGATGAGCAGCAAGAGCTCTACAACACTTACCGTGACCATCTGGCCCAACTCAAGAAGAACTTTGGCAAGTTCGTGCCAGCCATTCGCAAGCAGCAGTCCAGTGGGCGCCGAAGCTTGCGCAAAGCCTATTCCTTCCTTTCGCGCGGCCAGGGGCTAAACTTGACGGCGGCTGGAAGCGCCGGTCCTGCCGAAGCAACGGAGCAGCCTCCGGCTCCCGTGAATGAAACGGAGCTGAACACGTTTGCAGACCTGATTCCGGATGGCTGGACTCTGTAAGCGGACCCTGGCGCACCACAGTGGCTGGATGTCCAGGCTCGGAGAAATTCGAGAACAAGTGAGAGAATTGAGAGAAATGAGAATAGGGCGGGGGTGGAAATGGTGTGGAGCAGAGATATCGATGAGCGCCTTGTGACAATGTGTATGGCATGTGTGCATCCAGTCGCCACGTATGCTTTGCCTGATTTTGAAAGACATGTTCGGGTAAAAGGCCAGGTGGTGCACTGGGGCATCCACGTCCTTGTTTTTGTTTCTTGTCTTTTTTTGATTTTATTTTGTTTTGCAATGTTAACTCTTAAGTATAGTATTGAACCTGCCTTCTGTTATGTCCCGTCCCTGTTCCCTCCTCGCCCTTGGAGTGCTAGTAAAACCTTGGCCACTGCGTCGACGGTCGGTTCATACAATGGGCGACAGATGCATCGAGGCCGCAACAGTTTGAAAGCATGAAGCTGCTGATAATTGATGATTAAAGCAAGTCGAATGCCCCCTTGTACTTGTTTGGTTGGCTGCTCATTCGCTTCGTTGGAGATGTTTGAGAATGCGTGCTAGGAGGTTTCTTGAGCTTGTTTCCAAACTTGTCTGCAAAGCTTGCCATAGTTGCGCCACTGTGGTGGGCTGCAAGGTGACGTGTCGCGCCAGCGCGCGCAAATCGCGGCCAAAAGCACTCTCCGTCTGATCAAAAGTGTGGTAGCTGGCAGAATGCAAATGAGGGCCTTGTGTTGAGGAAGCAAGCAGGTGTTTAATTTGAGCCGGCCGGTGCCGGTACATACCGGAGGTCATAGTTGAGAGCACTGGCAGCCATCCACTGCAGCAAAGCCTTGAGTTGTCGATCGCCTCCAAATATACCTGGGGTCGACGAACGGGCGCAAGCAGCTTGAGATGGCCATACAGTAAGTGAGCCAGCAATCCATACGAGGCATTGGCCTGGACTACAACAGTTGGCATACCACAGCCCCAGTTGCCGGTGGCAATGATGCGTCGCTGAGGGTCGACTAGTCGGTCAGCAGCAACGTCAAAGGCGGCCGAGGCCTTGCGTAGTTCGCGAAGTTGGTGGGTGGTGGCGTATTGATCAAGACGATTCGTCATAATTTCCAGCGCGTCCATGGCCACCAGAATGGTGCGCGACGGAGTAGCTGGGGCCAAGGCACGGGACTTGAAGCGCAGGTTATTGCCAAACCTGAGCAGAGAGAGTTTGGCTTGAGAAGGCTGGCTGAAATGCACATGTGTAATCGATGGGCAGGCCAAATACAAGTACAGAAGGGCTGGCAAGACAAACCCGATGCCGTGGGCTGTGGTGAGAACACCATAAAATTGCAAGGCTTCATCTGGTTCTTGGAAGGGACAGATTGCGATGAAAGGCAAAAGTAGAGCGGCGGACGCCAGTCTATTCAGCAGGGACGGGGGACGATCAGTTGCGCGTGCTGGTGATGGTGTGGGCTCACAACTGGGGTGGCGAGGGCGCAAGACGCACCGGCACTCTTCCTGGGCATTGCCATCCCACAAAACGCCACCACCAAACGAGCAGTTGGCAAAGTCGACTTGAATGGCTGTGGGATCTTCCTCAATCAAGCCCGTATCGGTCACCTATTGTAGATGCAGCCCCGGTCAAGAGGCCAAAGTTGAATGGGGGCAGGAATGAGCGTACGGGCGGGACGACCTTGTTACCTCCAGCTGGCCGAGCTCTGCAGTTTGATGGGCCCAATCGTGCTCCGTCAAAAGGTGTGATGGGGTTGGTTGGCGGCAGACGCGATGTTGTCCAATGGGCGGGGCCGCGTGGTGGTTGTCGAAGAATGTCAATATCATCAGAAGCTTGGCCCGCTGCGCGAATCGAGCAAGCAGCACCACAAACATTCTGGGAATGAGATTTCTCTGCCAAGGCTAGGGTAAATGTTGGCACCCACTGGCTGAGCCATACTCGGTGAGCGAGGCGGGGGTAATTGCAAGCGCGCGGACGCACATCAGAGGCACATGGGCTGGCAAGCAGAAAGCTAAGGCCGTTCAGAGGGGGCATTTTGCAACCGATGGCAGCTTCGGTGGCGTCGGGCTCGGGGAGACCAGCAATAAACATCAGAGCTAGCATACAGGTCAGCTGGCAATTGGTCAGTTCGAGCTCGAGGCGATGGGGCGTGGTCGCTGCTGGCGCTGTGCTGGTGTTGCGAGCACAGAGGATGGGCATGTGCCCATCCGGAAAGTGGGACCCGAATTCAGTCGCGTAGCGCACGATGGCTCGCAAAGCCCGAGTGCCTCCATCCTCTAGCTGTGTAACGCACCACTCGAGACCCCGAGGTCTACTGCTGAGGCAGACGGGGGGACAGAGCAAGGCAAACGATCCCAGCCGGGTAGTGAGCGAGCTTCGGCACATTTGGGGATTTTGGGGAAACAACCTCAGCGGCGTCAGGTCTCGCACCCTTGATAGTCTGCCGGTGCCAAGCATCGTTGAAGTGTCACGATATCCTCAATGCTGCCATCGCCGTTGATTTGTTCCAGAGCACGTCCAAGCCGCTGAAGATCGACGGTCACCTGAGCGAGCTGCTCGCTTGCCGGCCGATCTTGATTGAACCACGCCATCCAGAGCGGTGCTGCAATAAACTGAAAAACATCGTCACAAAGTATGACTGTGAATATTATACGATCCACGAAAAGTTAGATTTTCTCTTCTTTTATATCATGTCAATCGGAGTGCTTTTATCGATTTTGGAAGCAGGTATGATGCTTATAACCCAACTATCAGAGAAAACGCAGAAACATTAAGAGACGCTGTGTTACTTTATGTAGAGAATGTATGGGTTTATGTAAAATATTCAGATATGCTCGTAAGAGATGGCCGATATGGCAGCGCCACCGCCACGGCCACTGTCACGGCCACTGTCACTGTCAACGGGTGTACCAGCGGCTCCTCCTCTGCAGTACACGTGATCAGAACCATGAATCCGCCTCCTAATACGAGGTGCAAGGCACTCCATCACTCACCATCACGCTGAATGATGATGATCGTCATCAGCAGCAGCACACACGAGAGAGAGAGAGAGAGTGTGTGTGTGTGTGTGTGTGTGCCCGCGAGTAATGAGAGAGATGTCAGGCGGTTCGGCACAGGCGGTCGTCGGGTGGTGCTATGGTGTTCCATAGGCAGGAGGAGGGGAGGACAGTGGCAGGTCCGTGGGGTGGGGGGGTTGAAGGGGTTTCAGGTAGTTGAAAGGGGTTTGTGTGTGTGTGTGTGTCATTTTTTCTCTTCGTCCTGTCCCTGCAGCGACTACCCCGGTCTCTGCCATCTGCCAACTGCCATTTGCCATTGGCCAACTGCCATTTGCCATTGGCCAACTGCCATCGCCAGCGGCTGGGGAACTGCTGCCAGATTCTTTGCGAGACGTGTGTGTGTGCTGGGGGAGACAATCGAGTTCCGCAGCGGATGTGGGCCGCTTGTTCAGCAGTAGGAAGAGTGACGCTGGGTCGCCGTTTGTGCGCTGCCGTTGTGGTGGCCGCATCCTGTCTGCTTCAACCCGTTGCGGGAAACAGCGCAGCCGCCTGTGTTGCAGGCATTGGTTGCCGCCAGCCCTGGTCCACAAGTGCCACACGCGCAATGTCGAGCCAGACGATGAAGGCCGTGCAGGTCGCCGAATTCGGTGGGCCTGAGGTCCTCCAGATTGCAGAGGTGCCTATCCCGCATCCCCGCGGTACTCAGGTTCTGGTCAAGCTGGGTGCAGTCGGAATCAATCCGGTCGAGGTTGGTGCGCGTGGATAGATGCCACTCCGTTTCTGCTTGGTCGACTGTTGGGCTCACCTTTCTCATGACATGCCTGTTCAGACTTACTTGCGGGCGGGCGCGTACGCTAGTCTGCCGCAGCTGCCGTTTACGCCGGGCAAAGATGGCGCCGGCGTCGTGCACGCCTGTGGCGAGGTGAGCTCCAGTTGTCTATTTGTAGCCACCGCGACCTGCCGCAGACCTGCCTCAGACCTGCCTCAGGCCAACTAACCAATCTCCATTCATGGCTCTGGATCTCGGCCTGTGAGTTTTGTTAGGATGTGAGCAAGTTTAAGCCAGGTGATCGCGTATACACAACGGGTAGCCTCACGGGCACCTACGCCGTGTACACGCTATGCACCGACGATCAGCTGCAGCCCTTGCCAGAGCGTATCACTCTTGCTGCGGGCGCGGCCATTGGCATTGCATACCGCACGGCCTACCGAGCCCTGTTCCAGGTATGCACATTACGAGATGCTTGGATCTACATTGATGATTCTTGCTTCGCTGCCGTTTTAGAGCTCACCATTGGTTGACCACAATGTCCCGCTCGATTCAGCGGGCCACTTTCAAGCCGCGCGATGCCGTGCTGATCCACGGTGGATCCGGTGGCGTGGGATTGGCCGCTATTCAGCTGGCTGCCATGCACGGGGCCGAGGTACGAGCCTTCCCGCCTTAGCTTCACGGGCTTTTCACATTGATTTCCTTTTGGGGCCAAGCACCGCTCATGACCAGGCCGGGCCCACGTGGTTAGGTTTTGGCGACGGCTGGCACGGAAAAGGGTTTGCAACTCATGCGTGACAGTGGTGCCCATCACGTCTTCAACCATCGTGAGCCAGATTACCTCAACGCGGTGCGTGTTTGGTTGGGTGAAGGGCTTTTGTGGGCCAGGACACCGTCCGAGTCTCATTGATCCCCTCCCACCCCGCCCACAACCTCCCCTTGTTTTTTGGCATGGTGTGGGGCATCATAGATCAAGGCCGCGACGCCCGGCAAGGGCATCAAACTGATCGTTGAAATGCTGGCCAATGTCAACTTGCAGCATGACCTTGACGTGAGCGATCAGTCCTGCTCGCCTTTTCCTGATTCGGAATACAATCCCTGTTCATGACTTTGGGCTTTTTTTTTTTTTTTTTTTTTTTTTTTTTTTTTTTTTTTTCTTGCAGTTGATCGGCCGCCACGGCACGATTGCCGTGGTGGGCAATCGCGGCGAGATCAACATCAACCCACGAACCCTTATGCTGGCTGAGGCCAACATTGTGGGTGTACTGGGCGGCACGCCCGACGAAATTTCCGAAGCCTATCATGCCATCAATGCCGGTAGGTCTTCATTTCAATTTACTGCAGGCCATCACACGCCGTCGCTCGTCCCTATTTTTTTTTTTTTTTTTTTTTTCCTTTTTGACAACTGTCGACCTTGACGTCTTCCCTGTCTTATTATTATTATCTTCAATGTCGCCGGCGGCGGACGCAGGTCTTGCAGTTGGGGCGCTCACGCCTGTCATAGGCCCCGCCTTTACATTGGAGCAAGCGCCCGAGGCGCACGTGGAGGTCATTGAGCACAAGCAGGGTACCTCGGGAAAAATTGTGTTGGTGCCTTCCCAACTCGATTCGAGTAACTAAGCGCCTCCACTGCCACGAGGCAGAACCAGTATTGGCCCCTGTCGTGTGGCGCGCTATGCCGTGTTGTAACAAATGGACGTGGCTGGTGCATCGGCACTGAATTGACGGCACATGATGATCAAGTATGGCAGGCCAAGATTGGCCAAGAGGGTTTGTGCTGCGAGCATCATGCAAAGCGCAAAACAAACGAAAAAGCAAGCATCCGTCTCTAGCCTAGAAAGCTTGAAAAGCGCATCTCGGGGCTCCGCAGGAGCTAGCCAGGCAAGAGCCACCCATGAAATATACAAAGGCGAGGCAACCCACGCCTGTAGAGTGGTGTGCCGCACACACACACACACACACACACACACACACACACACACACACACACACACACACACACACACACACACACACACACACACACATCCACAAAGACAGATTAGGCTGATGTGAGCTCGGGAAGCTCATCCAAGCGATGCTGGTGGGTGGCAACCAGTTCATCCCAAATCTGTGAGGAACACGTAGGGTGGGCCGATGAGCACCGATTAGAGTTGTCGCGTCGGCGATTGCGGGATAAATCGACGCACCTGCTGGCGCTCGCCATTGGTCTTTGCACCTGGAACCAGCCCAGATTCGACGGTGGCAGTGGAGCTGAAGCGAAACTCATGAACCTGGAAGAAACGGGGACACACAGTGAGCGCAGGTCTGGCACACACAAATGGCGGGCAAAGGCGATGGACTAGCTAGTACACACGTGTTGACCATCGTCCAGCGGGCACACGGCTTTGTCATTGAAGTAAGTCGGAGGACCGCTTTCTAGGAGGCGTCTCAAATTGCGAGCACAGTCGGCCTACCCGCAAGCAAGGGTTGGCCGTGAGCTTTGTCGGCCTCTGAAAGCGGCGGGCACCGCATCATTGACGGTGCGGCACAGTCTGCCCAACAGTGGAGCCCTTGGCAATGCGATATGGCGCACGCATGCGCAGGCAGAACGGGGAGGGGAGGTGTGGAGGCGGACCTTTTGCACAGCTTCAAAGTAGCCACTATATGCGGCATTGATGTAGGTTCTCAGGCAGCT